>NC_042993.1:1831033-1931915 GCF_901001165.1 Salmo trutta | reverse complement strand
ACCCTCCTCCTCTCCCTCCATCCCTCTACCCTCCTCCTCTGCCTGCACCCCTCCAACCTCCTCCTCGCTCTGCACCCCTCCACCCTCCACCCTCCTCCATCCCTCAACCTCCACCCTCCTCCTCTCCCTCCATCCCTCTACACTCCTCCCTGCACCCCTCCACCCTCCTCCTCTCTCTGCACCCCTCCTCCATCCCTCAACCTCCACCCTCCTCCTCTCCCTGCTCCCCTCCACCCTCCTCCTCTCTCTGCACCCCTCCTCCATCCCTCAACCTCCACCCTCCTCCTCTCCCTGCACCCCTCCACCCTCCTCCTCTCCCTCCATCCCTCTACACTCCTCCTCTCTCTGCACCCCTCCACCCTCCTCCATCCCTCAACCTCCACCCCCCTCCTTCCCTGCACCCCTCCACCCTCCTCCTCTCTCTGCACCCCTCCTCCATCCCTCAACCTCCACCCTCCTCCTCTCCCTGCACCCCTCCTCCCTCCTCCTCTGCCTGCACCCCTGCACCCTTCCTCCATCCCTCCACCCTCCTCCTCTCCCTACACCCCTCCACCCTCCTCTCCCTGCACCCCTCCACCCTCCTCCTCTCTCTGCACCCCTCCTCCATCCCTCAACCTCCACCCTCCTCCTCTCCCTGCACCCCTCCTCCCTCCTCTGCCTGCACCCCTGCACCCTCCCTCCATCCCTCCACCCTCCTACTCTCCCTGCACCCCTCCACCCTCCTCTCCCTGCACCCCTCCACCCTCCTCCTCTCCCTACACCCCTCCACCCTCCACTCTCCTCTCCCTGCACCCCTCCACCCTCCTCCTCTCCCTGCACCCCTCCACCCTCCTCATCTCTCTGCACCCCTCCTCCATCCCTCAACCTCCACCCTCCTCCTCTCCCTGCACCCCTCCTCCCTCCTCTGCCTGCACCCCTGCACCCTCCATCCATCCCTCCACCCTCCTCCTCTCCCTGCACCCCTCCACCCTCCTCTGCCTGCACCCCTGCACCCTCCATCCATCCCTCCACCCTCCTACTCTCCCTGCACCCCTCCACCCTCCTCTCCCTGCACCCCTCCAACCTCCTCCTCTCCCTCCACCCTCCTCCTCTCCCTGCACCCCTCCACCCTCCTCCTCTCTCACCATCCCTCCACCCTCCTCCTCTCCCTGCACCCCTCCACCCTCCTCCTCTCTCACCATCCCTCCACCCTCCTCCTCTCCCTGCACCCCTCCACCCTGCTCCACCATCCCTCCACCCTCCTCCTCTCCCTGCACCCCTCCACCCTCCTCTGTTTCCTCCATCTCTCAACTCCTCCATTGCATCTCACTCTGCACTCATTATTTTATTCTTCTCATAGCTTTTCCTCTTTTCTCTCAGTGAACGATTGTTTCCTGCTTTTGCTTTTTTCTTCTTTTGTGTATGTGCCCCACCCTCGTGTGTGTGTGTGTGTGTGTGTGTGTGTGTGTGTGTGTGTGTGTGTGTGTGTGTGTGTGTGTGTGTGTGTGTGTGTGTGTGTGTGTGTGTGTGTGTATGCGTGTGTGTGTGTGTGTGTGTTTTGCCCTCTAATGTCATGGTCGTGTTATGACCAGTGCTCAACAGTCAACCTCTGACCATTGCAAGTCCTCATGGGAGTTCTGACTGTACTAGATTCTGACCCTATAATGTTTCGTTTCACCTCACTGTGACTCGGAATAGATAGAGACTGTGACAGTACGCATATAACCAGTTTTGTGTGCGTGTGTGTGACACCATAAGTCTCTCTGCAGGTTGTTTTCACAGATATCACCTACACCAGATATCTGCATGTTACTATTCAGTGCACACATTCATGACAATCTCACGCCATTGCATTTATCATCAGTGGACTACTTGGTGTGATGCTCTCTCTGTGAACTAAGACTGACAGTACTTTGGTCCGGTGATTTGTGCATGACCGGGTGAGTTACCCTGGAACCAACAAAGAAAGGATGGAAACGGACAAAGGGTAATGGAAAAAGTGAAAGAAAGCTGATTTCTTGAACAGAAAGGAAACATTCCTGTTCCATTGAAGACAATGGAGTCACATGAAGGAGAGAGAGAGAGAGCGAGAAGGATAGAGGTGAATGGAGGGGTAAAAGGGAGA
This sequence comes from Salmo trutta, assembly GCF_901001165.1. Classification (NCBI taxonomy): domain Eukaryota; kingdom Metazoa; phylum Chordata; class Actinopteri; order Salmoniformes; family Salmonidae; genus Salmo; species Salmo trutta. The sequence goes on along the minus strand of NC_042993.1, from coordinate 1,929,811 downwards.
GGGAGAAAAGGAGGGATGTCGAATAGAGAGCAATGAAAGTGTGAAAAGTTATGTGCTTTGCTTCATGAAAGATTCAAGAGTGTTGGTGCATAAATAACAACTGGAGCCCTCACACCACCTAGTGGTGACAGCATGGTAGTGTAGTGTCCCATGTGTCCCAATGGCTGGAGGTAGCCTTAGAAGCCCATGTTTCTCAGCTTTGGAAGGATGGCCCACCCCACTAAGCTGGGCTGGAGGTAGCCTTAGAAGCCCATGTTTCTCAGCTTTGGAAGGATGGCCCACCCCACTAAGCTGGGCTGGAGGTAGCCTTAGAAGCCCATGTTTCTCAGCTTTGGAAGGATGGCCCGCCCCACTAAGCTGGGCTGGAGGTAGCCTTAGAAGCCCATGTTTCTCAGCTTTGGAAGGATGGCCCGCCCCACTAAGCTGGGCTGGAGGTAGCCTTAGAAGTCCATGTTTCTCAGCTTTGGAAGGATGGCCCGCCCCACTAAGCTGGGCTGGAGGTAGCCTTAGAAGTCCATGTTTCTCAGCTTTGGAAGGATGGCCCGCCCCACTAAGCTGGGCTGGAGGTAGCCTTAGAAGTCCATGTTTCTCAGCTTTGGAAGGATGGCCCGCCCCACTAATCTGGGCTGGAGGTAGCCTTAGAAGTCCATGTTTCTCAGCTTTGGAAGGATGGCCCGCCCCACTAATCTGGGCTGGAGGTAGCCTTAGAAGTCCATGTTTCTCAGCTTTGGAAGGATGGCCCGCCCCACTAAGCTGGGCTGGAGGTAGCCTTAGAAGTCAATGTTTCTCAGCTTTGGAAGGATGGCCCGCCCCACTAAGCTGGGCTGGAGGTAATGTTATGAAAGCTTGTTTTTGTGTGTTTTTTTCCTGCTCCATTCTCACACAACTGAAGCACCTAATCATTTCACTGCACCTTTTATACCTGCTGTAAACTGTGTAAGTGATGAATAAATTATATTTTTTATTTGATCTTGCAGCAGAGGGCTACTCAGAGGGCTACTGCAATTCTACTCATGTTGCCATTGGGCAGAGCTACTTTTTTTCTTCTTCAGTTTTACAGCTAATTTCCTGCAATGCTACCCATTTGCCATTGGGTGGAGATACATTTTTGCAGTTTTAAAGCTAATTTCCTGCAATTCTACACATTTTGTAATGACTTATGTTAATATAATATTTGAGTGCAAATGACTAACAAAATCCATGGGGGCCTTCTGGAGGTTAGAGCCCCTGGGCACGTGTCCTGCATGCCCGTTGGTATTCGGCCAATGCCGTGTTTTTGTGAAACACAGAGTAGGTGAACAGATGATCTCCGCATGTGTGGTTCCCACTGTGAAGCATGGAGGAGGAGGTGTGATGGTGTGGGGAGGCTTTGCTGGTAACAATGTCAGTGATTTATTTAGAATTCAAGGCACACTTAACCAGCATGGCTACCACAGCATTCTGCAGCGATACGTCATCCCATCTGGTTTGGACTATCATTTGTTTTTCAACAGGACAATGACCCAAAACACACTTCCAGGCTGTGTAAGGGCTATTTGACCAAGGAGAGTGATGGAGTGCTGTATCAGATGACCTGCCCTCCACAATCACCGTCAACCCAATTGAGATGGTTTGGGATGAGTTGGACCGCAGAGTGAAGGAAAAGTAGCCAACAAGTGCTCAGTGTATGTGGGAACTCCTTCAAGACTGATGGAAAAGCATTCCTCATGAAGCTGGTTGAGAGAATGCCAAGAGTGTGCAAAGCTGTCATCAAGGCAAAGGGTGGCTACTTTGAAGAATCTAAAATATATTTTGATTTATTTAACACTTTTTTGGTTACTACATGATTCCACATGCGTTATTTCATATGGAATTGATGTCTTCACTATTATTCTACAATGTAGAAAATAGTAAAAATAAAGTAAAACCCTTAAATGAGTAGGCGGGTCCAAACTTTTGACTGGTACTGTATATTTGGTACATGGGAATTTATACGGAAAATGTATGTTTCTGTGCACGCATCATCACGCACAGGGTTTTATCTGCAACAAGTAAATTTGATAGAAACACATCTCTGATGGGAAAACGTGCAGATTGTTTTTATGCTGATGTTAGAATATTCGCATGAAAATCTGTCACCAATTGGATGGAAACCTGCTGTCAGTGACTGACGTCAGATAAAAAATAATAAGGAAAAACTGGTGATGCACAACCAGATGTTGAGATTGCACCTGATTAATTCTACTATTGTTACTCAATATTAAGTTGAGTCCCTGACTCAGTTCAGGGACTCATGTTTGTACCATGTTTTGTGTTGCTACCATGTTGTGCTGCTGCCATGTTGTGTTGCTACCATGTTGTTGTCCTGTTGTGTTTCTACCATGCTGTGTTTTCATGTGTTGCGTCCATGCTATTTTGTCATCTTAGGTCTCTCTTTATGTAGTGTTGTGTTGTCTCTCTTGTCGTGATGTGTGTTTTGTCCTATATTTTATTTGCAGGACTTTTTTAAATCCCAGCCCCCATCCCCTCAGGAGGCCTATTGCCTTTGGTAGGCCATCATTGTAAATAAGAATTTGTTCTTAACTGACTTGCCTAGATAATTAAAGTATAAAAAAGTCCCAGAAAAAGCCCTTAGCGACCTCTTAACCCTGGAACCGGCCGTGTATGTGAGTTTATGTCGCTTATCCCTGGAACCGGCCGTGTATGTGAGTTTATGTTGCTTATCCCTGGAACCGGCCGTGTATGTGAGTTTATGTCGCTTATCCCTGGAACCGGCCGTGTATGTGAGTTTATGTCGCTTATCCCTGGAACCGGCCATGTATGTGAGTTTATGTTGCTTATCCCTGGAACCGGCCGTGTATGTGAGTTTATGTCGCTTATCCCTGGAACCGGCCGTGTATGTGAGTTTATGTTGCTTATCCCTGGAACCGGCCGTGTATGTGAGTTTATGTCGCTTATCCCTGGAACCGGCCGTGTATGTGAGTTTATGTTGCTTATCCCTGGAACCGGCCGTGTATGTGAGTTTATGTTGCTTATCCCTGGAACCAGCCATGTATGTGAGTTTATGTTGCTTATCCCTGGAACCGGCCGTGTATGTGAGTTTATGTTGCTTATCCCTGGAACCGGCCGTGTATGTGAGTTCCCTGGAACCGGCCATGTATGTGAGTTTATGTTGCTTATCCCTGGAACCGGCCGTGTATGTGAGTTTATGTTGCTTATCCCTGGAACCAGCCGTGTATGTGAGTTCCCTGGAACCGGCCATGTATGTGAGTTTATGTTGCTTATCCCTGGAACCGGCCGTGTATGTTGCTTATCCCTGGAACCGGCCGTGTATGTGAGTTTATGTTGCTTATCCCTGGAACCGGCCGTGTATGTGAGTTTATGTTGCTTATCCCTGGAACCGGCCGTGTATGTGAGTTTATGTTGCTTATCCCTGGAACCGGCCGTGTATGTGAGTTTATGTCGCTTATCCCTGGAACCGGCCGTGTATGTGAGTTCCCTGGAACCGGCCGTGTATGTGAGTTTATGTCGCTTATCCCTGGAACCGGCCGTGTATGTGAGTTCCCTGGAACCGGCCGTGTATGTGAGTTTATGCCGCTTATCCCTGGAACCGGCCGTGTATATGAGTTTATGTTGCTTATTCCTGGAACCGGCCGTGTATGTGAGTTTATGTTGCTTATCCCTGGAACCGGCCGTGTATGTGAGTTTATGTTGCTTATCCCTGGAACCGGCCGTGTATGTGAGTTTATGTTGCTTATCCCTGGAACCGGCCGTGTATGTGAGTTTATGTTGCTTATCCCTGGAACCGGCCGTGTATGTGAGTTTATGTCGCTTATCCCTGGAACCGGCCATGTATGTGAGTTTATGTCGCTTATCCCTAGAACCGGCCATGTATGTGAGTTTATGTTGCTTATCCCTGGAACCGGCCATGTATGTGAGTTTATGTTGCTTATCCCTGGAACCGGCCATGTATGTCAGTTTATGTCGCTTATCCCTGGGACCGGCCATGTATGTGAGTTTATGTCGCTTATCCCTGGAACCGGCCGTGTATGTGAGTTTATGTCGCTTATCCCTGGAACCGGCCGTGTATGTGAGTTTATGTTGCTTATCCCTGGAACCGGCCGTGTATGTGAGTTTATGTCGCTTATCCCTGGAACCGGCCGTGTATGTGAGTTTATGTCGCTTATCCCTGGAACCGGCCGTGTATGTGAGTTTATGTCGCTTATCCCTGGAACCGGCCGTGTATGTGAGTTCCCTGGAACCGGCCGTGTATGTGAGTTTATGCCGCTTATCCCTGGAACCGGCCGTGTATGTGAGTTTATGTTGCTTATCCCTGGAACCGGCCGTGTATGTGAGTTTATGTTGCTTATCCCTGGAACCGGCCGTGTATGTGAGTTTATGTTGCTTATCCCTGGAACCAGCCGTGTATGTGAGTTCCCTGGAACCGGCCATGTATGTGAGTTTATGTCGCTTATCCCTGGAACCGGCCATGTATGTGAGTTTATGTTGCTTATCCCTGGAACCGGCCATGTATGTGAGTTTATGTTGCTTATCCCTGGAACCGGCCGTGTATGTGAGTTTATGTTGCTTATCCCTGGAACCGGCCATGTATGTGAGTTTATGTTGCTTATCCCTGGAACCGGCCATGTATGTGAGTTTATGTTGCTTATCCCTGGAACCGGCCATGTATGTGAGTTTATGTTGCTTATCCCTGGAACCGGCCGTGTATGTGAGTTTATGTTGCTTATCCCTGGAACCGGCCGTGTATGTGAGTTTATGTTGCTTAGCCCTGGAACCGGCCATGTATGTGAGTTTATGTTGCTTATCCCTGGAACCGGCCGTGTATGTGAGTTTATGTCGCTTATCCCTGGAACCGGCCGTGTATGTGAGTTCCCTGGAACCGGCCGTGTATGTGAGTTTATGTTGCTTATCCCTGGAAAAAGCCGTGTATGTGAGTTCCCTGGAACCGGCCATGTATGTGAGTTTATGTTGCTTATCCCTGGAACCGGCCATGTATGTGAGTTTATGTTGCTTATCCCTGGAACCGGCCATGTATGTGAGTTTATGTTGCTTATCCCTGGAACCGGCCATGTATGTGAGTTTATGTTGCTTATCCCTGGAACCGGCCGTGTATGTGAGTTTATGTCGCTTATCCCTGGAACCGGCCGTTTATGTGAGTTTATGTTGCTTATCCCTGGAACCGGCCGTGTATGTGAGTTCCCTGGAACCGGCCGTGTATGTGAGTTCCCTGGAACCGGCCGTGTATGTGAGTTTATGTTGCTTATCCCTGGAACCGGCCGTGTATGTGAGTTTATGTTGCTTATCCCTGGAACCGGCCGTGTATGTGAGTTTATGTCGCTTATCCCTGGAACCGGCCGTGTATGTGAGTTCCCTGGAACCATCCGTGTATGTGAGTTTATGTTGCTTATCCCTGGAACCGGCCATGTATGTGAGTTTATGTTGCTTATCCCTGGAACCGGCCATGTATGTGATTTTATGTTGCTTATCCCTGGAACCGGCCATGTATGTGAGTTTATGTTGCTTATCCCTGGAACCAGCCATGTATGTGAGTTCCCTGGAACCGGCCGTGTATGTGAGTTCCCTGGAACCGGCCGTGTATGTGAGTTTATGTCGCTTATCCCTGGAACCGGCCGTGTATGTGAGTTTATGTTGCTTATCCCTGGAACCGGCCGTGTATGTGAGTTCCCTGGAACCGGCCGTGTATGTGAGTTTACGTTGCTAATCCCTGGAACCGGCCATGTATGTGAGTTTATGTTGCTTATCCCTGGAACCGGCCATGTATGTGAGGTCCCTGGAACCGTCCGTGTATGTGAGTTTATGTTGCTTATCCCTGGAACCAGCCATGTATATGAGTTTATGTTGCTTATCCCTGGAACTGGCCATGTATGTGAGTTTATGTTGCTTATCCCTGGAACCGGCCATGTATGTGAGTTTATGTTGCTTATCCCTGGAACCAGCCATGTATGTGAGTTCCCTGGAACCGGCCGTGTATGTGAGTTCCCTGGAACCGGCCCTTTATGTGAGTTCCCTGGAACCAGCCGTGTATGTGAGTTCCCTGGAACCTGCCCTCTATGTGAGTTCAATTACATAGCGTCAGTGGAGGCTGGTGGGAGGAGCTATAGGAGGACGGGCTCATTGTAACGGCTAGAATGGAATAAATGGAACGTAGTCAAACGTGTGGTTTCCATATGTTAGATGTGTTTGATACCGTTCTATTATTCCATTCCAGCCATTATAATGAACCTGTCCTCCCATAGCTCCTCCCACCAGCCTCCACTGGTGTACACGCGTGTGTCTGTGTTTGTGTCTGCATGCAGAACAAGTTTCACCAGGTGAGCTCCACATATGGCCCTCTATTTCTAGACGTCCCTCACACAGTGCATGTGTGATAGAGAAGCTGGATCTGATTGGCCTATAGAACAAGGAAAGGGGTCACAGTGGAGGCCCGAATAGCCCAATAGCTGAGAATTGTCTAAACCACAAATGAACTTCCTATTTCACATTCTGTTCCTGTTCAATTGCCCATTGAGCAGAACTAGGCTAAAAGTGCATGCTGCCCACCCTATAGAAACACTGAAGAATGCCCACATTCCATCTCAATACCTTTAAAGTTCTTCCTGACCATGGCACTGCTCCGATACTTTCACAATGCATCCTTATGCGCTCCTATCCTTGTGATGGAAGTTTTAGAGAACATTTTCTGCAATTCTACACGTTTTGCCATAGGGTGGAGATAAGATTTGGCAGTTTTATAACAAATGTAATGCATTCTACTAATTTTGCCATGGGGCGGAGAGAAACATTTGCAATTTTACAGAAAATTTCCTTCAATTCTACACATTTTGCAATAGGGTGAATAGAAATGTTTGCAGTTTTTAATATGATATCTAAGTGAGAGTGACTAACATAATCAATAGGGCCCCCCGGTCCATGATTACTACATGTTTAGATAGCTGGACGCTAGACTAACTTACCAATCTAAACAATGTTAGCAGACATGGCTAACTGAGTGAATGTCAGTGACTGACAAAACAACAGAAAAACTACTGATGCACAACCACATTTAGAAATGTCACCTTGTGTTTTCTACTATTGTAACTCAACAGTAAGTTGAGACCCCGACTGAGTTCCTAAAAATCTTCTTTCTTTCTCCTTTTTTTGTTGTTGCAGGCCTACAAAAGCCAATCCATGTTGTAGGCTGATGGGGGTGTATTACATGTTTACATGCTCATAGTAAAGCACTTGCCTGCCAACTCGGAATGTGCTGCTTGTGTGTGACCTCTCAGATGAGGTCATGTGGTTTAACCCCTGTGTTAAGGCCTATGGTGCTGGCTGATGATGCTGGCTGATGATGCTGCTCTTCAACATTCTACCAAAATCAACCTTTATTGACAGTGCATATATTCAGCATGGTACAATACACTTTTTCAAATGAAGTACAAGGTAATGAAATGCTGACGCCAACATTAGGCTGGGGCCCACAGCCATAGACAGATCCCTGACTGGCACACAGGAACGGGCAACACTGTCCATAACATACATATGACAAAACAAATGCCCAGTCTTTCAACTGTTCAGAATAGATGTCGTGAGAGAACAAAACATGGCAGTCTTTTAACTGTTGTGTGTGAAACGTCATAGCTCTAGTCTGGTACAGGTACCAGTCTGTTTAGCTATCATTCCCCTCCTTGCCACTCTTTTTATGCTAAACATCTTTGGCATATGACACAGAGTACAAGGTACCCAGCCTATCATAGCCCAGGGTCAGACCCAGGGTCAGACCTGAATAGATGGCAGTCTTTTAAATGTTGTGAGTGAAACTATATAGCCCAGGGCCAGACCTGAATACATGGCAGTCTTTTAAATGTTGTGAGTGAAACGTTATAGCCCAGGGCCAGACCTGAATACATGGCAGTCTTTTAAATGTTGTGAGTGAAACGTTATAGCCCAGGGCCAGACCTGAATACATGCCAGTCTACACCCCCTAGAGTCGATGTCCGCGCCCCCCCCCCCCCCGCTGAAATCTAATTAGCATAATACAAAAATCCCCATCAAAATCCGTCTGTTTAAAGATGTACTATTAAGAAATCACTCCGCCATTTCCTGGTTGATAAAATTCTAATAGTTCACCTAATTTCAGTTTATGACAAAACAAGCAGTCATTGTGTAGAGAATCATAGTACCACCTAAACTGCTGTGAAATATTTTTTCAATAACCAAAAATATTGTTTGCGTACAAAACTGAAAGTACAAGACGCACAAATAGCTCACATAGAACAGATCTACCGCTTCTTAGACTTGCTTTCATGAAAGATCTATAACTCATATTTCTATGTGAATTTGGTCAGTGTCACGTCCTGACCCTTGGAAGAGGTAATTTTCCATAGTAGTGGTCAGGGCGTGACAGGTGGTTGTGTTGGGTGGTTTTGGGTTTTCTGTTTATATGTGGGGTTTTTCTAGTATTCTATTTCTATGTTTTGTTTTCCATGTTTTGGCTGGGTATGGTTTCCAATCAGAGGCAGGTGTCTTTTGTTGTCTCTGATTGGAAGCCATACTTAGGCAGTCTGTTTTCCTTTGGGGTTTGTGGGTAGTTGTTTTCCGTTTTGTCTGAGTACCTTACGGAACTGTTGGCTGTCGTTCTGTTCTTTTGTTTAAGTGTTCTCATAAAATAAAGTAAGAATGAGCACTCTAAACGCTGCGCCTTGGTCCCCTTTCATCGACCGCTGTGACAGTCAGGTTGCCCAAAAAGTTACATATTGTAGCTTTAAGCTAGATATATGTAGCTTTTTGGATGGGCTGCGTCTCAATTCACCACATCCGCCAATGGCGTCCTTCCGCATCTGCGGTGGAAGGTGACCAAGCTACTGTTTGTTTAGACCATGAGACATGGCGAAAATCGTTCTTCTCACAAAAACGTCTGTAGCCTCCGAACGGTTTGGCCAACAAACTAATATGACCCCTCTATGGAAAGATGAGACTCTCACCAACATGATGGTGTTCTCAGTTTTTTACGACCCCCACAAGTCGGTACCACCGATCTGCCAACTTCTGTCTGTAGCTTCAGAACAGTTTGGGCTACACACCAATGAATGGAAGTATATATGGAAGTATACTGAACAAAAATATAAACGCAACATGCAACGATTTCAAAGATTTTGCTGAGTTACAGTTAATTAAGGAAATCAGTCAATTGAAATAAATAAATTAGGCCCTAATCTATGGATTTCACATGACTGGGCAGGGGCGCAGCCATGGGTGGGCCAGGGAGGGCATAGGCCCACCTACTGTGGAGCCAGACCCAGCCAATCAGAATGAGTTTTTCCCCACAAAAGGGCATTATTACAGACAGAAATACGCCTCATTCTGGCTATGGATACGGAGAACATCAACACAATAACGTCAACACGCCAGAGGATATACTCATTGGACTTCCACTGGACTTGGGGCTCTGCTGGGAGTTTACCTCATATTTGGATTTTTTTATTCTGCTTTGCCACGAAAATCATAATAAACACTGAGAACAATAAAATATTGTGTTATTGTTGTTTTTGTTATGCGTATTACTATTATTAATAATAGGGGAGAGGGGTAGCTCAAAAATTAACCCCAAAAGGTTCTTCAAAATGTTCTCTGAGGATCCAAGTGGTTCTTTGAAGAACTCATAGCGGTTCACTCACACTTTAAATTTGAAGAACCCCTAAAGGATACTCCAGGAACCTTTTCTTTTTAGAGTGTAGGACAGACACTTTAAAACAAACTTCCATTTGATGTACTGTTTGACTATCTGCCCCCCCATTAACTGTTCAGAAAAGGAGTTGTGAGAGAAACATGAGTATCAATAAAGATGCCAGCCACATTTCTGATACTTTGAAGCTTGAGCCCTTCCCTTTCTCCGTGCTGCCACATCCTGCAGCGTTATTGTCGGGCTTTCTCCCCTCGCGGTTCCCCTCGAAGTGGACCGGCACACACCTGTTCTCCAGCACCTCACATGCCAGGATCAAATGCTTGGTCTCTTCCCGCACGCTGGACACACCGCAGGTCCCAGTCTCGCTCCTCACTGTTAGAAATGTGAACGGGCGTTGGCTGATGCACAGGTTCCCCTGGTACGTCTTTCCCCCAGAGCTGGAGCAGACCGCGTCCACCCTCTCCCGGTCTTTGGGATGGAGGAAGGACTGCGTGGGTCTTGAGCAGTCATTTTGTTCACGTAGATACTTCTCCCACGCGTTGCGGTCCGTTGTTAACGGGGTATTTGGACGCACATGCCGGTATAGGAACTTTTCATGGCAGTTATTGCATCGGGACCGTTGGCAGGGTTCGACATTACTGTAGCCACTCACCCCCAGGTTGCCCAGCAACAGGCAGATGGAGAGAGAGAGGAGGAGAAGTCTAAGGTTCTTCATCCTTTAGAAGTCTTGAAGCTGCAGAGAAACAAATAGCTCAGTGAGTGAAGTTGCTTGTAGCCCCCCCCCCCCGCCCCCCTTTATTTTTTAAATCTATTACAGATGCCCCTCTGGATTTAAATATGCACTGGAACTGAATGGGGCCGTCTCTATCTGATCCCTGGCTCCCTGTCACTCTCTGACCCCGTTAACACTCAGAGCTTCTACAACTGTTCTACAACCCATTGGTTATTCAATCAAAATGAAATATATAATGTGAACAGGATCTCTCTTCCTCCCATCTACAATCAAACAGGGTTCCAAAACAGGCCATTGTTTAAACGTGCCCATTTAATCTGGCCATATTAGTCTGACAGGCTGTCTGCACTGAGGAAAGTATTCACACACAGGAAGGGCTTGAGTCTGACTCACACACAGCTCTCTGTGGCTTACGTCTGCTGGTAAAAGTTGAATCATACTACTATTTCCACACGTATCCCTCTCTAACACCCAGAGATATGGGTATACATTAAGTTGTACATTACCTGGTTATGGATCCGTAATGTCTGCTGCAGTGAGTCTCTGTAATGGAGCTCTGTTCCAGATTGGTGGAGAATAACTTCAGCCCTCAGCTCACACGTCTCATTCTTTTATTTTCCTTACTGGACTGTAGACGGGTGTGTCCCCATGTGTACGTAACGTCCTGCTGCGTGTCTGCGTCACACTGTGTATGTCTGCATGTCAGAACGGGTTATTGTGTGTGTCCACGGAGCTAGTTAAAGGCAGGGGTTTTGCAGTGTTGCCTTCATTCTCTGTTGCTGAAGGGATCAGGTTTCAGCTAAAAATACTGTCCAGTGGGGAGGATGGGTGGGGCTAGCGTATGTAGGATGGGTGGGGCTAGCGTATGTAGGATGCATGTGTGTGACTAACATTTGTCAATACATGCTCTTCAAGACCTGAATGAGTTAAATGAGTGATTGTTAGTGCTGGGCTAGAACAAAAGCCTGTTCACCCTGTATCTTTCCATGGTTGGTGACGCTGATGGTGTTTTTTAGCCATCTAGTGTTCGTCCATTGGTACTAAACACATCTAACGACAGAGTCTGTGGAACAACTAGCCTATGATGAGCCAAACGACGAGGGAGAATGAGAGAGAAGCTTATTCTAAAAAGAGCAACCTTTCACTACGTAAGCTTCCTATCCTTCTCTGTTCCCCTCCTACGTAGTGAAACCATCTGTTTCTATAGATGGACACAGGGTGGATGGATTTATGGACTGTCTGTAACATACGTTGTATAGAGGGGACCAAGGCGCGGCGTGTTGAGTGCTCATGATTATTCTTTAATGAAAACTAAACACTTTTACAAAGAACCAAAACGACAGCAAACAGTTCCATCAGGCAACAGACAACTAAACAGAAAACAACTACCCACAAACACAATAGGAAAAAAAAAACTTAAATATGATCTCCAATTAGAGATAACGCGAACCAGCTGCCTCTAATTGGAGATCATCCCAAAACGCCAACATAGAAATAGAAAAACAAGAATTAAACATAGAAACAAAAAACATAGAATGCCCACCCATATCACACCCTGACCTAACTAAACAGAGAAAACAGCTCTCTTAGGTCAGAGCGTGACAGTACCCCCCCCCCCCCCAAAGGTGAGGACTCCCGGCCGCAAACCTGAACCTATAGGGGAGGGTCCGGGTGGGCATCTGTACTTGGCGGCGGCTCTGGTTCGGGGCGAAGCACCCCCACCGCCCGCTGATCCCCCCGCTTCTGTGTGCCCGGAGGAACCAGACCGTGGATCATCGCCGGAGGCTTTGGACCGCCAACCGCCGCTGAAGACTCTAGGCTAAAGGCCGCCACTGAAGGCTTCGGGCTGCGGACCGCCGCTGGAGGCTCCGGGCTGGGGAGCGTCGATAGAGGCTCCGGGCTGGGGAGCGTCGCTGGAGGCTCCGGACTGGGGAGCGTCGCTGGAGGCTCCGGACTGGGGAGCGTCATTATAGGTTCCAGACTAGGGACCGTTGCTGCAGGCTCCATGCCATGGATCATCTCTACAGGTTCCGCACCATGGATTATCACTGGAGGGCTTCGTACCATGGATTATCTCTACAGGCTCCGGGCCATGGATCATTCCTACAGGCTTCTTGCCATGGATTATCTCTACAGGCTCCGGGCCATGGATTACCTCTGGAGGGTTCGTGCCATGGAATATCCCTACAGGCTCCGGGCCATGGATCATCACTACAGGCTTCTTGCCATGGAATATCCCTACAGGCTCCGGGCCATGGATCATCACTACAGGCTTCGTGCCATGGATCATCTCTACAGGCTTCGGACCATAGATTATCACTGGAGGCTTTTCTCGTGGAGCTGGAACAGGTCTCACCGGACTGGAGAGACGCACTGAGGACCGGGTGCGCAGAGCAGGCACCAGACGTACTGGGCTAGTGAGGCACACTGGAGGGAGAGTGGGAGGAGCAGGCACAGGATGTACTAGGCTATGGAGGCACACTGGAGGGAGAGTGGGAGGAGCAGGCACCGGACGTACTGGGCTAGTGAGGCACACTGGAGGGAGAGTGGGAGGAGCAGGCACAGGATGTACTAGGCTATGGAGGCACACTGGAGGGAGAGTGGGAGGAGCAGGCACAGGACATACTGGGCTAGTGAGGCGCACTGGAGGGAGAGTACGAGAGGCAGGCACATGCTCACCACAATAAGCACGGGGAGTTGGCTCAGGTCTCACCCCTGGCCCCGCCAAACTACCCGTGTGCCCCCGCCAAACTACCCGTGTGCCCCCCCCCAAACACATTTTTGGGGCTGCCTCTCGTTCTTCCCCGGTAGGCGACGATACCTGTCTATTACCTGGCCCCAAGTCCAGTTTCTCCTTTCAATCCAATCCTCATTAGACCAGGTATCCATCTCTGCCCGGGCACGCCGCTTGATCCAATCGTGGTGGGTAGTTCTGTAACGTACGTCGTATAGAGGGGACTAAGGCGCGGCGTGTTGAGTGCTCATGATTTTTCTTTAATGAAAACTAAACACTTTTACAAAGAAACAAAACGACAGCAAACAGTTCCGTCAGGCAACAGACAACAAAACGGAAAACAACAACCCACAAAACACCATAGAAAACCCCAACTTAAATATGATCTCCAATTAGAGACAACGCGAACCAGCTGCCTCTAATTGGAGATCATCCCAAAACTCCAACATAGAAATAGAAAAACAAGAACTAAACATAAAAACATAGAATGCCCACCCATATCACATCCTGACCTAACTAAACAAAGAAGAAACAGCTCTCTTAGGTCAGAGCGTGACACTGTCTCTGTTCCCCTCTTACGTAGTGAAACCATCTGTGTTTCTATAGATGGATGGATGGATTTATGGATGTCTCTGTTCCCCTCTTACGTAGTGAAACCATCTGTGTTTCTATAGATGGACACATAGGATGGATGGATTTATGGACTATATCTCTGTTCCTTTCTTATGTAGGTAGAGACCATGTGAACATACTGAACATCCTAAAGACTGTTGAGGACAAAGTCATGGGTTTTAGGCATATGACTCAGACCTCATTTCAAAATGTGAATTTGAGTTATTTAAATATTTTTTTTCTTTGTATTTTGGTATTTCCAAATACACAACTTAAAACAAATAGTTTTATTTGAACTTTTATTTGTAAAACCCAGTAGTTGACCAAATTGTATTTGAAAGTGTTTAAAAAAAAAAAAGAAAACATAAAAAAAGGTATGAAATGTATTCACTACTGTAAGTCGCTCTGGATAAGAGCGTCTGCTAAATGACTAAAATGTAAATGTAAATACTATTTAAATACCTGGGAGTGTATTTGAGTACTTCAAACACAATCCAATATTAAACTACTTGTTTTTTCAAATAAAAGGTTATCTGAATACTTGTTTTGAAATGTATTGAAAAGTAATTGAAATACCTGAAATAGTGTTATAACCCAGGTGTGATGACTAGGCCTACACATTTTATACATAGGAGTGACGTTGTACAATCATCACATTTCTCAAAAGGAACAGTTGAAATGTTACAGCCCCCCAACCCCTAAAAGAAACAAACATCCACCCACTAGTTCTTGACAATATAACAATTTAATAGAAAAACCAAACATTTCACTTTCTCTTGTTTAACATTTCATATACATATATATTCCTATATTTGTGTCTGTGTGCGCTATATAAACTGCAGCTCACATCATTGTAAAAACCTGGACAGGGAACAACCAAAGTGGTTTAAAACAATAACAAGACAACACAGTCATCAAACTGCCATTTTCATCGAGTGACTATTGACACATGATGGGTTTACATACAATTCACATGTTTCGGCATGTCTGTGAATTACGCTCACAGACATGTATACATTATCGGACTTAAAATGAAAGGCCTACACAATAACAATTTTTGTATTTCAGAACCTTAAAATTCACAGCCCTCTGTTGGCCAATCAGAATTCTTAATTCCCAGTATAAGTGTTGTAGTAACTTACGAAACATCACAATCGATTTCAGAAAACAAATGTTGTGTTTGATTTAGATCATATTTATGAATGCCAAACTCTCTCGATAAGGATGAACTTTGATTGAATCTATTGCAACAAAAAAAAGAAGTTTATTAATTGCCAAACTCACAATCAACATCTACTGCTTAATTGGTTATTGGGTGATGTGTTTGGAACATGATTAGGATGACTTGAATTTCAGGCCAAACATCATGGCATGATTCTGTGTCATGTTGAATGAGGAATCTTGTCAGTTCTAAACGAGACCTTTCTGTCCTGAACAAGATGCCCTGATCAATATACATCAAAAACAACCTATCACGAAGTAGCAATGGAGAGGGCTACAAAACAGGAAGAGCCAATCAAAAGGCCAGAAAATAAAAACATCAGTTGGGGAAAATTTCAATCAATCAAATAATTACTATTTCCTGTGTATTTCCATATTCAAGAACAATAATCAAGATAAAAACATGTAGGACAACAATAAAGAATGGCTTTAAAAAATAACATAATTCCTGCTCGTAAATTATTGCTTTCCAATTTATTTTTTCCTTTTCCTAGTGTAAGTAGAAGAAGAAAAAAAAAACACACTTGGAAGGGTGATTGAGGAAGAGCACGAGAGGAGGAAGAGTGTGCTGGGTAACCCTGGGCAACAGAGGAAGGAATACAAACGAGTGAGAAAGGGACCCTGGGATTGCTGTGCATTCAGGTTGAGATCAATAAATTTATACAAACACCTCCAGTAGACATATAACTGTATATAAACACTTGACTTATATACTGGGTATATGTAGGAATACATCAGGTTCTAGTTTCATATCCCCTCTTCCCTTTACTAGCCATAGACATCTCTCTCTCTCCCCCTCTTTTCCACCTGAAACCACCATAACCACATTCATAGGTGACATCGTCAATGTACACTGTGTACAAATATAAAAGTGTTTGTACAGTGTTCGTATAAATCTGCCCAAAGTTTAAAAAGCCTGCGTGAGGACAGTGTCCTTTTGAACATGCTAAGGGTCGCTAAGCTAAAACAGCGAGGGGAGCAGATAGAGGATATTCACAGGCTTCAGATCAGAATATTCCCATACATATATATATATATTCCCACATATTCCCCCAAAGCTGTAGATCACCTGGATTGCCTGAGACTTCAAGTGAATGATTGTACTGATCTATCCATATGATGTACAGACCAGTGGAGCAGCAGATCTAAACACACAGCTGACTCTGTTAGTGAAAGGCCATGTTTGTGTGTTACTGGCGAAGCAGTGCCTGCCTCAGGGCCTTGTGCATGCTCAGGTGGGATTGTGTGTTGCATCTCTACAACAAATCCACTGGCTGTGGAGCTTGGGCAGTGCTAGCTACAGATGTGTCATTTTGCCCAACTATCGTTGAACCCTGAATCTCTTCTCTCTCTCCCCCTTTCTTCCTCTGGCCTTTTACGTGTTTATTGAACCTGCATTTGCATACCTATACTTGATTTCACTCTTTCTTTTCCCTGATTAACTCGCCCTCTCCATCCTGGCAGTGCAATCATCTGACCGATAATTAGACATGCTCTCTTTGATCACAAAAGGCGAAGAAAGAGAGCAAAAGTGCACCAAATGAGAGAGAAGGAAACATTTGAGAGACAGAGAGGTAAGTGGAAGAGTGTATGTGGGGTCACTCGTTGAAAGAGGGGTAGATGGGAATCTCAAAGTCATCGTTGTTGAAGTTGGCCGGCTGGTCCAGCATGGCGAGAACATCCTAGAGAGAGAGAGAGAGCGAGAGATTTAACTTCAAAGCAACATGACAATACATAACAAAAGGTACAGTCAGAAGGAGAAAGACAAAGAGAGATGGAGACATGGGGAAGAGAAAGGCAGATTGATATGGGTAGAGGGAGAGAGACTTACAGGGAAGATGTCAGGCTGGTTGTTCTGTGCGTGGGGGTGCTGCTCTGCCCTGTTCTGAGCTTGCTGCTGGCCCTGCCACTGCGGCCACACTGCCTCCGCTGCCCTGGAGGGGAACTGCTGCCCCGACCCCAAGCCATCTATCAGAGATAGGACAATGGGCGAGTCAGTATCTAACTACACCAGCATACACAAACACATAAAAACACTGTACTGTAGTTGTTGACACACACACTCTCTCAGGGTCACGTACCATATCCGTTGGTATTGAGGCTGGCGCGGGGGTTGATATTTGGGTAGTTAGCCCCCGTGGTGGGGGTCGGAGCGGCAGTGGTGGGCATCGCCCCAAATGAGGAGGAAGAGTCCCCCACAAAACTCCCCATGGCAAACTGGGGAGACAGGGCCTTCCCTGCCTGGGGCACCACCTGCTGGGCGGGTGGTGAAAAACACCATGTTTTTATTCACACTTTATGAACGTACAAGGTTTCTGTTATGCATTTACTGTTGAAACTGTCTGGGTGTGATACTCAAAACAGAGATTACACAGGGGATAAAAGATCAGGTCCTTTACAACACTAAGATACAGAGATGCAAGAACCTCAGAGCACTCATCCCCATCACACCAGCTACAGATGTAGGATTTAAATTTGATCACCCTGTTGCAGGATAACTGTCC
The DNA here is from genome assembly GCF_901001165.1 of Salmo trutta. Taxonomy (NCBI): domain Eukaryota; kingdom Metazoa; phylum Chordata; class Actinopteri; order Salmoniformes; family Salmonidae; genus Salmo; species Salmo trutta. The sequence continues at coordinate 1,912,322 of NC_042993.1, read as the reverse complement.
TGCAATGCAGCCAATTTTAAACTTGTATTGTATTTGAGGTTTTAAAGAAGCTTCTGACATTTGTAATTTCCACAAAAAAATGATAATCCACAAAATAATTCATATTTCCTGTTGCTGCAGGATTATTTTCTTAAATTAAGATTCTACATATGTAGCACTTTGGGCAACAGTGGATCTAAACTTCCGGCTGTTTGGACAGCTTCTACATGCAGCTGCCAGCTGCCTCACCTGGTTGTTGAAGGGGGGTCTAGCCCCCACTGCTGGCCCCGGCCAGCCCACCGCTGCCCCTCCCTGTAGGGGGCTGCTGTTGGAGGGGGGTGCCCCGTTCTGACGGGACATCTGAGCCAGCATCTGGCCTGCGGAGTGGGATGGCTGCACCATCTGAGGGGCCATCCCTACTGACCTGGAATTAGTTCATAACAACAGGGAATTAGAATCGCTTATTCAGTATACATTGCCCTTAGATCAGTTTAAAACAGTACAACAGAGGCTAGTGATCATACCTGCTGTATGTGTCGTTGGAGCGGTTGGCAGTGGTGTAGTTGTTGTTGTCCTGAGGGTAGATGGGTACTCCGGGGGCAGAGGTGGAGGGCAGGAACTTGGCCTGGTCTGGGTTGGGGTACATGGAGGGGTGCATCTCTGCCTTGTCCATGGTCTTACTGTGGTCAGTTCCAGCTGCGGTCACGGCCTGGACAGGCATCTGACATGGACAACGGTCAACCAGCAGTCAATACTCACTAAAGGCTTGGAGGTAGGTACAACAATACAACTTTATTGTCCATGTTACAGCGAACAATAGAACGCTCTCGCCCCCAAGACAGCACACATCCCACATACAGTTGAGATAAGCACAGGATCAAGCTGCAGTGCAGCGCCGCTGGATGCAGGGCATGTTGTGGGGTTAAGGCCCCAGTTAGGTGTGTGTTTTAGTCAGTGCTAGTCTTACCTGTGGAAGTGTAACCTGTCCTGCCTCGTACAGACCATCTCTCCCTCCTCCCCTCAACTCTGCTTGCTGCTGCTGCTGCAACTGCCTGGAAAGGGGGGAAAGGGAGAGAGACAAATGAGAGGGAGTGGTAGAGAGTGGTAGAGGGATAAAAGAGAGGGAGTGGTAGAGAGTGGTAGAGGGAGAAAAGAGAGGGAGTGGTAGAGAGAGAAAAAAAAGAGTGTTAGCAGTGACAACAGAAAATATAATTTTCGTCAAGGCCCTCCACTGTTGCTCGGGAAACCAAAACACCTGCCAACCAACAGCACTTGCCCCACCACCAGTCACTATGGTAACCAACAAGAAAAGAGGAGAGGAGAGGGGGATTGTTAACAACACCTTGGTCATGATGGATATCTTACTGCTGTTGAGGAGAGAGAGGGAGGGGGGGAAATCACCCAAAAACAGAAAGGCCCGGTCAAGTCAAGTAACAATCCACAGCCCTTACCAAGGGGTGAACTCTGGACCAGACCAGAGAGAACAAGAAAATAAAGGGAAACGAGAGAGAAAGAGTTGTAGTCTCCAGTGAAGCAGCAGCAGCCCCAGCTGACCCATGCCAGAGGGGGGGTTGAGGGGGACTGGTCTCACCTGGCAGCCACCTGCCCTGGGCTGGGGGACACAGGGGGGAAGTTAGGACTGCTCTCCCCCAGCGAGGGGGGCAAAGACACCCCCGAGGACGAGAGGGGGGTGAGGGTGTCCTGAGTCGAGGTTCTACTGGCCCACAACAAAAACAAGGGGTGAGGAGGAAAGGAAGGGAGAGAAAGATATGGAGGGGAGGTGAACATACTGTAAAACACACATCCTAGAAGAGATGACATCACATTTCCTAAGGTGGCTCAACAGATTGGTTAGACAGAGTGGAGATGTTCAGACGTTGAGGTGGAATAGAGTTGTGGTGTCTATGTGTTGTAGGCGTCTCACACTCAGGTGACTTGTGTTGGTGCAGATAATACGTGTGTGTGTTGGTACTTGAAGTTTGAGTTGGAGCAGATGTGTGTGTGTACGTGTGTGTGTGTGTACCTACTTGGCGTTGGTGCAGATGATGTGTGTCTGTGTGTGTATACAGCACGTACTTGACGTTGGCGTTGGTACAGATGATGTACTCTATCTCCTCAGAGAAGGGGTTCTGGAAGGTGAAGGAGCTGGTCCTGATCCAGAGCCAGTCTCTGGTCTTGGACAGGAAGCGGAACATGACGGACAGCACCTGACCCTTCAACTTGACCACCTGCTGGAAGCTGTCTCTCAGCAGACCCTGGTCCTCAGGGTGGGCCAGCTCCAAGACGTTCTTACCCAGCAGTTCCTGGGGAACACACACACACACACACACACACACACACACACACAGGCGACAACACAGAAAAAGTTAGATCAAACTTACAGCTGTCACACAGTTTAAACACATACTGTATTCTGGTACAGTTTAAACACATACTGTATTCTGATACACAGTTTAAACACATTCTGTATTCTGATACACAGTTTAAACACATTCCGTATTCTGATACACAGTTTAAACACATACTGTATTCTGATACACAGTTTAAACACATTCTGTATTCTGATACACAGTTTAAACACATACTGTCTTCTGATACACAGTGTAAACACATTCTGTATTCTGATACACAGTTTAAACACATACTGTATTCTGATACACAGTTTAAACACATACTGTATTCTGATACACAGTTTAAACACATACTGTATTCTGATACACAGTTTAAACACATACTGTATTCTGATACACAGTTTAAACACATACTGTATTCTGATACACAGTGTAAACACATTCTGTATTCTGATACACAGTTTAAACACATACTGTATTCTGATACACAGTTTAAACACATTCTGTATACTGGTATAGTTTAAACACATACTGTATTCTGATACACAGTTTAAACACATACTGTATTCTGATACACAGTTTAAACACATACTGTATTCTGATACACAGTTTAAACACATTCTGTATCCTGATACACAGTTTAAACACATTCTGTATTCTGGTACAGTTTAAACACATTCTGTATTCTGGTACAGTTTAACCACATTCTGTATTCTTGTACAGTTTAAACACATTCTGTATTCTGGTACACAGTTTAAACACATTCTGTATTCTGGTACAGTTTAACCACATTCTGTATTCTGGTACAGTTTAAACACATTCTGTATTCTGATACACAGTTTAACCACATTCTGTATTCTGGTACAGTTTAAACACATTCTGTATTCTGATACACAGTTTAAACACATTCTGTATTCTGATACACAGTTTAAACACATTCTGTATTCTGATACACAGTTTAAACACATTCTGTATTCTGATACACAGTTTAAACACATTCTGTATCCTGATACACATTTTAAACACCTGATACACATTTTAAACACATTCTGTTTTCTGGTACAGTTTAAACACATTCTGTGTTCTGATACACAGTTTAAACACATACTGTATTCTGATACACAGTTTAAACACATTCTGTATCCTGATACACAGTTTAAACACATTCTGTATTCTGATACACAGTTTAAACACATACTGTATTCTGATACACAGTTTAAACACATACTGTATTCTGATACACAGTTTAAACACATACTGTATTCTGATACACAGTTTAAACACATACTGTATTCTGATACACAGTTTAAACACATATTGTCTTCTGATACACAGTGTAAACACATTCTGTATTCTGATACACAGTTTAAACACATACTGTATTCTGATACACAGTTTAAACACATTCTGTATACTGGTATAGTTTAAACACATACTGTATTCTGGTACAGTTTAAACACATTCTGTATTCTGGTACAGTTTAACCACATTCTGTATTCTCGTACAGTTTAAACACATTCTGTATCCTGATACACATTTTAAACACCTGATACACATTTTAAACACATTCTGTTTTCTGGTACAGTTTAAACACATTCTGTGTTCTGATACACAGTTTAAACACATACTGTATTCTGATACACAGTTTAAACACATTCTGTATCCTGATACACAGTTTAAACACATTCTGTATTCTGATACACAGTTTAAACACATTCTGTGTTCTGATACACAGTTTAAACACATTCTGTATTCTGATACACAGTTTAAACACATTCTGTATCCTGATACACATTTTAAACACATTCTGTATCCTGATACACATTTTAAACACATTCTGTATCCTGATACACATTTTAAACACATTCTGTATTCTGATACACAGTTTAAACACATTCTGTGTTCTGATACACAGTTTAAACACATACTGTATTCTGATACACAGTTTAAACACATTCTGTATCCTGATACACAGTTTAAACACATTCTGTATTCTGATACACAGTTTAAACACATTCTGTGTTCTGATACACAGTTTAAACACATACTGTATTCTGATACACAGTTTAAACACATTCTGTATCCTGATACACAGTTTAAACACATTCTGTATTCTGATACACAGTTTAAACACATTCTGTGTTCTGATACACAGTTTAAACACATACTGTATTCTGATACACAGTTTAAACACATTCTGTATCCTGATACACATTTTAAACACATTCTTTTTAAACACATTCTGTATCCTGATACACATTTTAAACACATTCTGTATTCTGATACACAGTTTAAACACATTCTGTGTTCTGATACACAGTTTAAACACATACTGTATTCTGATACACAGTTTAAACACATTCTGTATCCTGATACACAGTTTAAACACATTCTGTATTCTGATACACAGTTTAAACACATACTGTATTCTGATACACAGTTTAAACACATTCTGTATCCTGATACACAGTTTAAACACATTCTGTATTCTGATACACAGTTTAAACACATTCTGTGTTCTGATACACAGTTTAAACACATTCTGTATCCTGATACACAGTTTAAACACATTCTGTATTCTGATACACAGTTTAAACACATTCTGTGTTCTGATACACAGTTTAAACACATACTGTATTCTGATACACAGTTTAAACACATACTGTATTCTGATACACAGTTTAAACACATACTGTATTCTGATACACAGTTTAAACACATTCTGTATCCTGATACACAGTTTAAACACATTCCGTATCCTGATACACAGTTTAAACACATTCTGTATTCTGATACACAGTTTAAACACATTCTGTGTTCTGATACACAGTTTAAACACATACTGTATTCTGATACACAGTTTAAACACATTCTGTATCCTGATACACAGTTTAAACACATTCTGTATCCTGATACACAGTTTAAACACATTCCGTATCCTGATACACTATGAAATGCGATGCTGGCTGTTTGTCCTACTCTAGCCCCAGGCTGTGAGTGAGGCCTACCTGAGGCTGGTAGCCCACTGTGGCCATGCAGCGGTGGTCTACGAAGGTAAAGAGGCCCTGGCAGTTGTGACGAGAGATGAACTCCACCGGAACGCTGATGCTGTTTATGTCTGTGTCGCTCAGGCAAGAGGTCACCTAGACAACAAGGGGAGAACAAGCGTCTGCAAGATGGTGGTTCCATGAGCCCATCCAAACATTGGACATTAAGTTGTCCCATCTTACCTGAAGTCTACCGATTGCGACTAGACAGTAGCGACTCCCCTGAATATTGTCTGCTTCTTCATCTGTTAGATTCACCCCTGAAATGCGCGCACGCAAACACACACACATACGACTCAGTATGCAGCAGTAGTGTATACATTATATGCTGGTACAGGGACAAAGTGGAGTCCCAATTCAACGGCTCAGACACCAGACGTATGTGGCAGGGTCTACAGGAAACCACGGACTACAAAAAGAAAACCAGCCACGTCACAGACACCGACATCTTGCTTCCAGACAAACTAAACACCTTCTTTTCCCGCTTTGAAGATAATACAGTGCCACCATCGCGGCCGACGTGAGTAAAACATTTAAACGTGTTAACCCTCGCAAGGCTGCCGGCCCAGACGGCATCCCTAGCCGCGTCCTCAGAGCATGTGCAGACCAGCTGGCTGGTGTGTTTACAGACATATTCAATCGCTCCCTATCCCAGTCTGCTGTCCCCGCTTCAAGATGGCCACCATTGTTCCTGTACCCAAGAAGGCAAAGGTAACTGAACTAAATGACTATCGCCCCGTAGCACTCACTTCTGTCATCATGAAGTGCTTTGAGAGGCTAGTCAAGGATCATATCACCTCCACCTTACCGGCCACCCTAGACCCACTTCAGTTTGTATACCTCCCCAACAGGTCCACAGACGATGCAATCGCCATCACACTGCACACTGCCCCAAGAGGAATGCCTATGTAAGAATGCTGTTCATTGACTACAGCTCAGCATTCAACACCATAGTACCCTCCAAGCTCACAATTAAGCTTGAGGACCTGGGTCTCAACCCAGCCCTGTGCAAGTGGGTCCTGGACATTCTGACGGGCCGCCCCCAGGTGGTGAAGGTAGGAAACAACAACTCCACTTCGCTGACCCTCAACACTGGGGCCCCACAAGGGTGCGTGCTCGGCCCCCTCCTGTACTCCCTGTTCACCCACAACTGCGTGGCCATGCACACTTCCAACACAATCATCGAGTTTGCAGACAACACAACAGTAGTGGGCTTGATTACCAACAACAACGAGACAGCCTACAGGGAGGAGGTGAGGGCCCTCGGAGTGTGGTGTCAGGAAAATAACCTCTCACTCAACGTCAACAAAACAAAGGAGATGATTGTCGACTTTGGGAAACAGCAGAGGGAGCAGCCCCCTATCTACATTGACGGGACAGCAGTGGAGAAGGTGGAAAGCTTTAAGTTCCTCGGTGTACACATCACAGACAAACTGAAATGGTTCACCCACACAGACAGTGTGGTGAAGAAGGCGCAACAGCGCCTCTTTAACCTCAGGAGGCTGAAGAAACTTGGCTTGTCACCCAAAACCCTGACAAACTTTTACAGATGCACAATCGAGAGCATCCTGTCGGGCTGTATCACAGCCTTGTACGGCAACTGCACTGCCCTCAACCGGAAGGCTCTCCAGAGAGTGGTGCGGTCTGCACAACGCATCACCGGGGGCAAACTACCTGCCCTCCATGACACCTACAGCACCCGATGTCACAGGAAGGCCAAAAAGATCATCAAGGACAACAACCAGCCGAGCCACTGCCTGTTCACCCTGCTACCATCCAGAAGGCAAGGTTAGTACAGGTGCATCAAAGCTGGGACCGAGAGACTGAAAAACAGCATCTATCTCAAGGCCATCAGACCGTTAAACAGCCATCACTAGCACATTAGAGGCTGCTGCCTACATACAGACCCAATCACTGGACAACTTAATAAATGGATCACTAGTCACTTTAAACAATGCCACTTTAAATAATGCCACTTTAATAATGTTTACATATCTTACATTACTCATATCATATGTATATACTGTATTTTATACCATCTATTGCACCTTGCCTATGCCGTTCGGCCATCGCTCATCCATATAATTATATGTACATATTCTCATTTACCCCTTTAGATTTGTGTGTATTAGGTAGTTGTTGGGGAATTGTTAGATTACTTGTTAGATTTTACTGCACTGTCGGAACTAGAAGCACAAGCATTTCGCTACACTCGCATTAACATCTGCTAACCATGTGTATGTGACCAATAAAATTTGATATGACAGCTAAGCCATAGGTTAGTTAGTTAGTTACCTGTGGGGGGCCAGGACTTGATGTATCCAGTGCAGTGGACCACCACATACTGAGGCTCCCCATCCTTGGGTGGGCCCAGACCATTCCTACAGGGGAGAACACTACCAGTCAAGGCATAGTTCACTATACATTGCATTCGGGAAAGTATTCAGACATCTTGACATTTTCCACATTTTGTTAAGTTAAAGCCTTTTTCCTCATCAATCTACACACAATACCCCACAATGACAAAGCAAAAACAGGTTTTCAGAAATGTTTGCAAATTTATAAAAAAAAACGGAAATATGATATTTACATAAGTATTCAGACCCTTTACTCAGTTGTTGAAGCACCTTTGGCAGCAATTAGAGCCCAGAGTCTTCTTGGGTATGATGCTACAAGTTTGGCACACCTGTATGAGGGGAGTTTCTCTTATTCTTCTCTGCCGATCCTCTCAAACCCTGTCAGGTTGGATGGGGAGCGTCGCTGACCAGCTCTTTTCATGTTTCTCCAGAGATGTTTGATCGGGTTCAAGTCCGGGCTCTGGCTGGGCCACTCAAGGACATTCAGAAACTTGTCCTGAAGCTACTCCTGCATTGTCTTGGCTGTGTGCTTAGGGTCGTCGTCCTGTTGGAAGGTGAACCTTCGCCGCAGTCTGAGCTCTCTGGAGCAGGTTTTCATCAAGGATCTCTCTGTACTTTGCTCCGTTCATCTTTGCCTCGATCCTGACTAGTCTCGTAATCCCTGCCGCTGAAAAACATCCCCACCGTATGCTGCCACCACCATGCTTCACCGTAGGGATGGTGCCAGGCTTCCTCCAGATGAGACGCTTGGCATTCAGGCCAAAGAGTTCAATCTTGGTTTCATCAGACCAGACAATCTTGTCTCTCATGGTCTGAGAGTCATTTAGGTGCCTTTTGGCAAACTCCAAGCAGGCTGTCATGAGCCTTATACTGAGGAGTGGCTTCAGTCTGGCCACTCTACCATAAAGGCCTGATTGGTGGAGTGCTGCAGCGATGGTTGTCCTTCTGGAAGGTTCTCCCATCTCCACAGAAGAACTCTATCAGAGTGACCGTCGGGTTCTTGGTCACCTCCCTGACAAAGGCCCTCCTCCCCCGATTGCTCAGTTTGTCTGGGCAGCCAGCTCTAGGAAGAGTCTTGGTGGTTCCAAACTTCTTCCATTTAAGAATGATGGAGGCCACTGTGCTCTTGTGGAACTTCAATGCTGCAGAAATATTTTGGTACCTTTTCCCAGATCTGTCTCTGGTACCTCGACACAATCCTGTCTCTGAGCTCTTCAGACAATTCCTTCAACAACGTGGCTTGAATTTTGCTCTGACATGCACTGTCAACTGTGGGACCTTATATAGACAGGTGTGTGCATTTCCAAATCATGTCCAATCAACTGAATTTACCACAGATGGACTCCAATGAAGTTGTAGAAACATCTCAAGGATGATCAATGGAAACAGGATGCACCTGAGCTCAATTTCGAGTCTCATAGCAAAGGGTCTGAATGCTTATGTAAATAAGGTATTTCTGTTTTTTATTTTTAATAAATGTGCAAAAATTAATAAAAACCTGTTTTCGATTTGTCATTATGGTATTGTGTGTAGATTGATGAGGAAAAATGTGTATTTAATACATTTTAAAACAAGGATGTAACATAACAAAATGTGGAAAAAGTCAAGGGGTCTGAATACATTCTGAATGCACTTTTACAGTAAAATATACAAGAATTATCTCACCTGTTCCTGCTTCGCAGGAAATTCAATCTGTTCATAGACATGGGCTCCACTGGACACGAACCACATCTACAAACACACACATTTCAGAATACACACTCCCAACACAGATGCATACAGCCATATACACATGCAAGCTCATCACACACACCTCATCCTACATATGAAGGATCGTCTGGCACCCATACACATCCTGACAGAGGACTGCTGTCCCTCCTTCTTAACTGTTCCTGTCTTCAGGTCTAACATCCTCCCTGAGAGAGAGAGAGAGAGAAGGGTCGTTACCCACAGTCATTAGTGTTGTGTGTCTCTCCGACCTGTATTATAACTCTCTGCAGTACAGAGCTGCTCCTGTAGTTCATCTGTACCACCTGTATTATAACTCTCTGCAGTACAGAGCTGCTCCTGTAGTTCATCTGTACCACCTGTATTATAACTCTCTGCAGTAGAGCTGCTCCTGTAGTTCATCTGTACCACCTGTATTATAACTCTCTGCAGTAGAGAGCTGCTCCTGTAGTTCATCTGTACCACCTGTATTATAACTCTCTGCAGTACAGAGCTGCTCCTGTAGTTCATCTGTACCACCTGTATTATAACTCTCTGCAGTACAGAGCTGCTCCTGTAGTTCATCTGTACCACCTGTATTATAACTCTCTGCAGTACAGAGCTGCTCCTGTAGTTCATCTGTACCACCTGTATTATAACTCTCTGCAGTACAGAGCTGCTCCTGTAGTTCATCTGTACCACCTGTATTATAACTCTCTGCAGTACAGAGCTGCTCCTGTAGTTCATCTGTACCACCTGTATTATAACTCTCTGCAGTACAGAGCTGCTCCTGTAGTTCATCTGTACCACCTGTGTTATAAATCTCTTCAGTAGAAAGCTGCTCCTGTAGTTCATCTGTACCACCTGTGTTATAACTCTCTGCAGTACAGAGCTGCTCCTGTAGTTCATCTGTACCACCTGTATTATAACTCTCTGCAGTACAGAGCTGCTCCTGTAGTTCATCTGTACCACCTGTATTATAACTCTCTGCAGTAGAGAGCTGCTCCTGTAGTTCATCTGTACCACCTGTATTATAACTCTCTGCAGTACAGAGCTGCTCCTGTAGTTCATCTGTACCACCTGTATTATAACTCTCTGCAGTACAGAGCTGCTCCTGTAGTGCATCTGTACCACCTGTATTATAACTCTCTGCAGTACAGAGCTGCTCCTGTAGTTCATCTGTACCACCTGTGTTATAACTCTCTGCAGTACAGAGCTGCTCCTGTAGTTCATCTGTACCACCTGTGTTATAACTCTCTGCAGTACAGAGCTGCTCCTGTAGTTCATCTGTACCACCTGTGTTATAACTCTCTGCAGTAGAAAGCTGCTCCTGTAGTTCATCTGTACCACCTGTGTTATAACTCTCTGCAGTACAGAGCTGCTCCTGTAGTTCATCTGTACCACCTGTATTATAACTCTCTGCAGTAGAGAGCTGCTCCTGTAGTTCATCTGTACCACCTGTATTATAACTCTCTGCAGTACAGAGCTGCTCCTGTAGTTCATCTGTACCACCTGTATTATAACTCTCTGCAGTACAGAGCTGCTCCTGTAGTTCATCTGTACCACCTGTATTATAACTCTCTGCAGTAGAGAGCTGCTCCTGTAGTTCATCTGTACCACCTGTATTATAACTCTCTGCAGTACAGAGCTGCTCCTGTAGTTCATCTGTACCACCTGTATTATAACTCTCTGCAGTACAGAGCTGCTCCTGTAGTTCATCTGTACCACCTGTATTATAACTCTCTGCAGTACAGAGCTGCTCCTGTAGTTCATCTGTACCACCTGTATTATAACTCTCTGCAGTACAGAGCTGCTCCTGTAGTTCATCTGTACCACCTGTATTATAACTCTCTGCAGTACATAGCTGCTCCTGTAGTTCATCTGTACCACCTGTATTATAACTCTCTGCAGTACAGAGCTGCTCCTGTAGTTCATCTGTACTACCTGTATTATAACTCTCTGCAGTACAGAGCTGCTCCTGTAGTTCATCTGTACCACCTGTATTATAACTCTCTGCAGTACAGAGCTGCTCCTGTAGTTCATCTGTACCACCTGTATTATAACTCTCTGCAGTACAGAGCTGCTCCTGTAGTTCATCTGTACCACCTGTATTATAACTCTCTGCAGTAGAGAGCTGCTCCTGTAGTTCATCTGTACCACCTGTATTATAACTCTCTGCAGTACAGAGCTGCTCCTGTAGTTCATCTGTACCACCTGTATTATAACTCTCTGCAGTAGAGAGCTGCTCCTGTAGTTCATCTGTACCACCTGTATTATAACTCTCTGCAGTAGAGAGCTGCTCCTGTAGTTCATCTGTACCACCTGTATTATAACTCTCTGCAGTAGAGAGCTGCTCCTGTAGTTCATCTGTACCACCTGTATTATAACTCTCTGCAGTACAGAGCTGCTCCTGTAGTTCATCTGTACCACCTGTATTATAACTCTCTGCAGTACAGAGCTGCTCCTGTAGTTCATCTGTACCACCTGTATTATAACTCTCTGCAGTACAGAGCTGCTCCTGTAGTTCATCTGTACCACCTGTATTATAACTCTCTGCAGTACAGAGCTGCTCCTGTAGTTCATCTGTACCACCTGTATTATAACTCTCTGCAGTACAGAGTTGCTCCTGTAGTTCATCTGTACCACCTGTATTATAACTCTCTGCAGTACAGAGCTGCTCCTGTAGTTCATCTGTACCACCTGTATTATAACTCTCTGCAGTACAGAGCTGCTCCTGTAGTTCATCTGTACCACCTGTATTATAACTCTCTGCAGTACAGAGCTGCTCCTGTAGTTCATCTGTACCACCTGTATTATAACTCTCTGCAGTACAGAGCTACTGCTGTAGTTCATCTGTACCACCTGTATTATAACTCTCTGCAGTACCGAGATGCTCCTGTAGTTCATCTGTACCACCTGTATTATAACTCTGCAGTACAGAGCTGCTCCTGTAGTTCATCTGTACCACCTGTATTATAACTCTCTGCAGTACAGAGCTGCTCCTGTAGTTCATCTGTACCACCTGTATTATAACTCTCTGCAGTACAGAGCTGCTCCTGTAGTTCATCTGTACCACCTGTATTATAACTCTCTGCAGTAGAGAGCTGCTCCTGTAGTTCATCTGTACCACCTGTATTATAACTCTCTGCAGTACAGAGCTGCTCCTGTAGTTCATCTGTACCACCTGTATTATAACTCTCTGCAGTACAGAGCTGCTCCTGTAGTTCATCTGTACCACCTGTATTATAACTCTCTGCAGTACAGAGCTGCTCCTGTAGTTCATCTGTACCACCTGTATTATAACTCTCTGCAGTACAGAGCTACTGCTGTAGTTCATCTGTACCACCTGTATTATAACTCTCTGCAGTACCGAGATGCTCCTGTAGTTCATCTGTACCACCTGTATTATAACTCTGCAGTACAGAGCTGCTCCTGTAGTTCATCTGTACCACCTGTATTATAACTCTCTGCAGTACAGAGCTGCTCCTGTAGTTCATCTGTACCACCTGTATTATAACTCTCTGCAGTACAGAGCTGCTCCTGTAGTTCATCTGTACCACCTGTATTATAACTCTCTGCAGTAGAGAGCTGCTCCTGTAGTTCATCTGTACCACCTGTATTATAACTCTCTGCAGTACAGAGCTGCTCCTGTAGTTCATCTGTACCACCTGTATTATAACTCTCTGCAGTACAGAGCTGCTCCTGTAGTTCATCTGTACCACCTGTATTATAACTCTCTGCAGTACAGAGCTGCTCCTGTAGTTCATCTGTACCACCTGTATTATAACTCTCTGCAGTACAGAGCTGCTCCTGTAGTTCATCTGTACCACCTGTATTATAACTCTCTGCAGTACATAGCTGCTCCTGTAGTTCATCTGTACCACCTGTATTATAACTCTCTGCAGTACAGAGCTGCTCCTGTAGTTCATCTGTACCACCTGTATTATAACTCTCTGCAGTACAGAGCTGCTCCTGTAGTTCATCTGTACCACCTGTATTATAACTCTCTGCAGTACAGAGCTGCTCCTGTAGTTCATCTGTACCACCTGTATTATAACTCTCTGCAGTACAGAGCTGCTCCTGTAGTTCATCTGTACCACCTGTATTATAACTCTCTGCAGTACAGAGCTGCTCCTGTAGTTCATCTGTACCACCTGTATTATAACTCTCTGCAGTACAGAGCTGCTCCTGTAGTTCATCTGTACCACCTGTATTATAACTCTCTGCAGTAGAGAGCTGCTCCTGTAGTTCATCTGTACCACCTGTATTATAACTCTCTGCAGTAGAGAGCTGCTCCTGTAGTTCATCTGTACCACCTGTATTATAACTCTCTGCAGTACAGAGCTGCTCCTGTAGTTCATCTGTACCACCTGTATTATAACTCTCTGCAGTACAGAGCTGCTCCTGTAGTTCATCTGTACCACCTGTATTATAACTCTCTGCAGTACAGAGCTGCTCCTGTAGTTCATCTGTACCACCTGTATTATAACTCTCTGCAGTACAGAGCTGCTCCTGTAGTTCATCTGTACCACCTGTATTATAACTCTCTGCAGTACAGAGCTGCTCCTGTAGTTCATCTGTACCACCTGTATTATAACTCTCTGCAGTACCGAGATGCTCCTGTAGTTCATCTGTACCACCTGTATTATAACTCTGCAGTACAGAGCTGCTCCTGTAGTTCATCTGTACCACCTGTATTATAACTCTCTGCAGTACAGAGCTGCTCCTGTAGTTCATCTGTACCACCTGTGTTATAACTCTCTGCAGTACAGAGCTGCTCCTGTAGTTCATCTGTACCACCTGTGTTATAACTCTCTGCAGTACAGAGCTGCTCCTGTAGTTCATCTGTACCACCTGTGTTATAACTCTCTGCAGTACAGAGCTGCTCCTGTAGTTCATCTGTACCACCTGTGTTATAACTCTCTGCAGTACAGAGCTGCTCCTGTAGTTCATCTGTACCACCTGTGTTATAACTCTCTGCAGTACAGAGCTGCTCCTGTAGTTCATCTGTACCACCTGTGTTATAACTCTCTGCAGTAAAGAGCTGCTCCTGTAGTTCATCTGTACCACCTGTGTTATAACTCTCTGCAGTAGAGAGCTGCTCCTGTAGTTCATCTGTACCACCTGTGTTATAACTCTCTGCAGTACAGAGCTGCTCCTGTAGTTCATCTGTACCACCTGTATTATAACTCTCTGAAGTACAGAGCTGCTCCTGTAGTTCATCTGTACCACCTGTATTATAACTCTCTGCAGTACAGAGCTGCTCCTGTAGTTCATCTGTACCACCTGTATTATAACTCTCTGCAGTACAGAGCTGCTCCTGTAGTTCATCTGTACCACCTGTATTATAACTCTCTGCAGTAGAGAGCTGCTCCTGTAGTTCATCTGTACCACCTGTATTATAACTCTCTGCAGTACAGAGCTGCTCCTGTAGTTCATCTGTACCACCTGTATTATAACTCTCTGCAGTACAGAGCTGCTCCTGTAGTTCATCTGTACCACCTGTATTATAACTCTCTGCAGTACAGAGCTGCTCCTGTAGTTCATCTGTACCACCTGTATTATAACTCTCTGCAGTACAGAGCTGCTCCTGTAGTTCATCTGTACCACCTGTATTATAACTCTCTGCAGTACATAGCTGCTCCTGTAGTTCATCTGTACCACCTGTATTATAACTCTCTGCAGTACAGAGCTGCTCCTGTAGTTCATCTGTACCACCTGTATTATAACTCTCTGCAGTACAGAGCTGCTCCTGTAGTTCATCTGTACCACCTGTATTATAACTCTCTGCAGTACAGAGCTGCTCCTGTAGTTCATTTGTACCACCTGTATTATAACTCTCTGCAGTACAGAGCTGCTCCTGTAGTTCATCTGTACCACCTGTATTATAACTCTCTGCAGTAGAGAGCTGCTCCTGTAGTTCATCTGTACAACCTGTATTATAACTCTCTGCAGTACAGAGCTGCTCCTGTAGTTCATCTGTACCACCTGTATTATAACTCTCTGCAGTAGAGCTGCTCCTGTAGTTCATCTGTACCACCTGTATTATAACTCTCTGCAGTAGAGAGCTGCTCCTGTAGTTCATCTGTACCACCTGTATTATAACTCTCTGCAGTACAGAGCTGCTCCTGTAGTTCATCTGTACCACCTGTATTATAACTCTCTGCAGTACAGAGCTGCTCCTGTAGTTCATCTGTACCACCTGTATTATAACTCTCTGCAGTACATAGCTGCTCCTGTAGTTCATCTGTACCACCTGTATTATAACTCTCTGCAGTACAGAGCTGCTCCTGTAGTTCATCTGTACCACCTGTATTATAACTCTCTGCAGTACAGAGCTGCTCCTGTAGTTCATCTGTACCACCTGTATTATAACTCTCTGCAGTACAGAGCTGCTCCTGTAGTTCATCTGTACCACCTATATTATAACTCTCTGCAGTACAGAGCTGCTCCTGTAGTTCATCTGTACCACCTGTATTATAACTCTCTGCAGTACAGAGCTGCTCCTGTAGTTCATCTGTACCACCTGTATTATAACTCTCTGCAGTACAGAGCTGCTCCTGTAGTTCATCTGTACCACCTGTGTTATAACTCTCTGCAGTACAGAGCTGCTCCTGTAGTTCATCTGTACCACCTGTATTATAACTCTCTGCAGTACAGAGCTGCTCCTGTAGTTCATCTGTACCACCTGTATTATAACTCTCTGCAGTACAGAGCTGCTCCTGTAGTTCATCTGTACCACCTGTATTATAACTCTCTGCAGTAGAGAGCTGCTCCTGTAGTTCATCTGTACCACCTGTATTATAACTCTCTGCAGTAGAGAGCTGCTCCTGTAGTTCATCTGTACCACCTGTGTTATAACTCTCTGCAGTACAGAGCTGCTCCTGTAGTTCATCTGTACCACCTGTGTTATAACTCTCTGCAGTACAGAGCTGCTCCTGTAGTTCATCTGTACCACCTGTGTTATAACTCTCTGCAGTACAGAGCTGCTCCTGTAGTTCATCTGTACCACCTGTGTTATAACTCTCTGCAGTACAGAGCTGCTCCTGTAGTTCATCTGTACCACCTGTGTTATAACTCTCTGCAGTACAGAGCTGCTCCTGTAGTTCATCTGTACCACCTGTGTTATAACTCTCTGCAGTACAGAGCTGCTCCTGTAGTTCATCTGTACCACCTGTGTTATAACTCTCTGCAGTACAGAGCTGCTCCTGTAGTTCATCTGTACCACCTGTGTTATAACTCTCTGCAGTACAGAGCTGCTCCTGTAGTTCATCTGTACCACCTGTGTTATAACTCTCTGCAGTACAGAGCTGCTCCTGTAGTTCATCTGTACCACCTGTGTTATAACTCTCTGCAGTAGAGAGCTGCTCCTGTAGTTCATCTGTACCACCTGTATTATAACTCTCTGCAGTACAGAGCTGCTCCTGTAGTTCATCTGTACCACCTGTATTATAACTCTCTGCAGTAGAGAGCTGCTCCTGTAGTTCATCTGTACCACCTGTATTATAACTCTCTGCAGTAGAGAGCTGCTCCTGTAGTTCATCTGTACCACCTGTATTATAACTCTCTGCAGTAGAGAGCTGCTCCTGTAGTTCATCTGTACCACCTGTATTATAACTCTCTGCAGTAGAGAGCTGCTCCTGTAGTTCATCTGTACCACCTGTATTATAACTCTCTGCAGTACAGAGCTGCTCCTGTAGTTCATCTGTACCACCTGTATTATAACTCTCTGCAGTACAGAGCTGCTCCTGTAGTTCATCTGTACCACCTGTATTATAACTCTCTGCAGTACAGAGCTGCTCCTGTAGTTCATCTGTACCACCTGTATTATAACTCTCTGCAGTACAGAGCTGCTCCTGTAGTTCATCTGTACCACCTGTATTATAACTCTCTGCAGTACAGAGCTGCTCCTGTAGTTCATCTGTACCACCTGTATTATAACTCTCTGCAGTACAGAGCTGCTCCTGTAGTTCATCTGTACCACCTGTATTATAACTCTCTGCAGTACAGAGCTGCTCCTGTAGTTCATCTGTACCACCTGTATTATAACTCTCTGCAGTACAGAGCTGCTCCTGTAGTTCATCTGTACCACCTGTATTATAACTCTCTGCAGTACAGAGCTGCTCCTGTAGTTCATCTGTACCACCTGTATTATAACTCTCTGCAGTACAGAGCTGCTCCTGTAGTTCATCTGTACCACCTGTGTTATAACTCTCTGCAGTAGAGAGCTGCTCCTGTAGTTCATCTGTACCACCTGTGTTATAACTCTCTGCAGTACAGAGCTGCTCCTGTAGTTCATCTGTACCACCTGTGTTATAACTCTCTGCAGTAGAGAGCTGCTCCTGTAGTTCATCTGTACCACCTGTGTGTACCTGTATTGTTATTCTCTGCAGTAGAGAGCTGCTCTCGTAGTTTGTCTCCGTCGTCCGGGTGGAGCTGGTCGTAGAGTAAAGAGCCGAGCCAGTCGGACTGTGAATGGTTAAGAACAGGGGTCAGGGAGTCTGACACGTAGACAACCCGCCCACTCTCACACGACACCACAAACAGGAAGCCATCAGCAGCTTCCAGGATCAGGTGCTTCAGCTCCTACAAAGAGAGGGATGGGGAGAGAGAGAGGAAAGGAGAGGTAGAGGAGAGAGAGAAAACGATGGAGGGAGAGATGACATGGAAGATACACTCAGTTATTATTGTGCAACAAACACATATGATAACATTTTCCCCTTTTCATCCCTCAGCCCCCTCTCCTCCCTTTCCTTCCTCCCTCTCTTTCTCTAACCTGGTCGGTGAGGAAGGATGGTTTGTATGTCCCGTCTGCTGCAGTGTTGCCGCTCCCTCTCAGAGACTTCATGTGGGACACGGCCATGCGCAGGATGGTCAGCTTATCTGGTTTCCGTGCCAACGCGCTGCAGGTGGGAACCATGTCCGACAGCTCTGTGATGTAAGCAGTCATCTTGTTCCTCCGCCGCCGCTCAATCTCACTGTGGTTCTCCCTGGAGCGAGGGAATGAGGGAGGAGAGGAAGAGAGGAGAGGAGGAAGGACAGAGATGGGGGTAGAGATGGGGAGAGCAGGGGGAGGAGCGACAGACATGGAGTAGGAGGAGGGACAGGGATGGGGTAGAGATGGGGAGAAATAGGAAGGGCAGAGAGGAAGAGGTAGAGGACGGACGGGGGGAGGAGAGAAAGAGGGAGGGATATAAATGGGAAGAGGTGGGCAGGTAGGTGGACAACATGGAGTAGAGTTTAGTGTTGGCGTAACCAAATGATATTTGCAGATTAGGATGAGGTAGGTGAAACAAGCATGGATTGATAAATATAACAAGGAGTGAATGATCCATCAATACGATAGATAAATGTAGAGATCGAGATAGAGAGAACCTGGTCTTTCAAAGCGAGACGGAGTGATAGAGGAGAGGAAGTGCTGAAAGAAAAAGACTTCAGAGATCCTGAGAGAGAGAAGCAGAGAGGGAAGGAGGGAGAGAAAGAGGTTGTGCTCAGAAGAAAGGGATTGATAGGAGTGAACAGGTGTCCCTGAGCTCAGGGGTTAGTAGTAGTGACAAGAATCACAGTGCTGTGATAGGGAATCTGGTGTGTGCATGCAGAATATCTGTATTATACACACGCACAAACACACACCAACAACCTCCTTATTCTACCTGGCAAATCGCTCTTTGTCTCCTCGTCCTCCGTCGTCATCACACCTGGTCAAAGACAGAGAAGAAGATCTGTCATCAAAACAATCAACACAATACGGTCAGATCAGATAGAGAGAGGGAGAGAGATGAGAGAGAGCAAGGAAGAGCGAGAGACAGGTGTCAGTCCTACCTGAAGAGCTTGCTTCCATCATCATCATCATCGAAGTCTGGCCTGTGAGGAAGTAGACAGAATCCATGTTTGTAAAGTTAACACACAAGAATGGATCAACAAATTATCGGTGTGATTCTGATTCTGCACCTATGGACTAGAGGTCGACCGATTAATCGGAATGGCCGATTAATTAGGGCCGATTTCAAGTTTTCATAACAATCGGTATTTTTGGCCACCGATTTGCCAATATTTTTTGAGTTTTTTTTTTATATAAATATTTTTTAACTAGGCAAGTCAGTTAAGAACACATTCTTATTTACAATGACGGCCTAGGAACGGTGGGTTAACTGCCTTGTTCAGGGGCAGAACGACAGATTTTTACCTTGTCAGCTTGGGGATGCAACCTTATGGTTAACTAGTCCAACGCTCTAACCACCTGCTTTACGTTGCACTCCACGAGGAGACTGCCTGTTACGCGAATGCAGTAAGAAGCAAAGGTAAGTTGCTAGCTAGCATTAAACTTATCTTATAAAAACAATCAATCAATCAATCATAATCACTAGTTAACTACACATGGTTGATAATATTACTAGTTTATCTAGCCTGTCCTGCGTTGCATATAATCGATGCGGTGCGCATTCACGAAAAAGGTCTGTCGTTGCTCCAACTTGTACCTAACCATAAACATCAATGTCTTTCTTAAAGTCAATACACAAGTATATATTTTTAAACCTGCATCTTTAGTTAATATTGCCTGCTAACATGAATTTCTTTTAACTAGGGAAAATGTGTCACCTCTGCAACAGTGTCACAGGGTGTATGCAGCAGTTTGGGCCGCCTGGCTCGTTGCGAACTGTGAAGACTATTTCTTCCTAACAAAGACAGCTGACTTCGCCAAACGGGGGATGATTTAACAAAAGCGCATTTGCGAAAAAAGCACAATCGTTGCACGACTGTACCTAACCATAAACATCAATGCCTTTCTTAAAATCAATACACAGAAGTATATATTTTTAAACATGCATATTTAGCTAAAAGAAATCCAGGTTAGCAGGCAATATTAACCAGGTGAAATTGTCACTTCTCTTCCGTTCATTGCACGCAGTCAGGGTATATGCAACAGTTTGGGCCGCCTGGCTCGTTGCGAACTAATTTGCCAGAATTTTACGTAATTATGACATAACATTGAAGGTTGTGCAATGTAACAGGAACATTTAGACTTATGGATGCCACCCGTTAGATAAAATACAGAACGGTTCCGTATTTCACTAAAAGAATAAACGTGATAGTTTCCGGATTCGACCATATTAATGACCTAAGGCCCGTGTTTCTGTGTGTTATTATGTTAGAATTAAGTCTATGATTTGATAGAGCAGTCTGACTGAGCGGTGGTAGGCAGCAGCAGGCTCGTAAGCATTCATTCAAAATAGCACTTTCGTGCGTTTTGCCAGAAGCCCTTCGCAATGCATTGCGCTGTTTATGACTTCAAGCCTATCAACTCCCAAGATTAGGCTGGTGTAACCGATGTGAAATGGCTAGCTAGTTAGCGGGGTGCGCGCTAATAGCGTTTCAAACGTCACTCGCTCTGAGACTTGGAGTAGTTGTTTCCCTTGCTCTGCATGGGTAACGATGCTTCGAGGGTGGCTGCTGTCGATGTGTTCCTGGTTCGAGCCCAGGTAGGAGCGAGGAGAGGGACGGAAGCTATACTGTTACTCTGGCAATACTAAAGTGCCTATAAGAACATCCAATAGTCAAAGGTATATGAAATACAAATCGTATAGAGAGAAGTAGTCCTATAATTCCTATAATAACTACAACCTAAAACTTCTTACCTGGGAATATTGAAGACTCATGTTAAAAGGAACCACCAGCTTTCATATGTTCTCATGTTCTGAGCGAGGAACTTAAATGTTAGCTTTCTTACATGGCACATAATGCACTTTTACTTTCTTCTCCAACACTTTGTTTTTGCATTATTTAAACCAAATTGAACACGTTTCATTATTTATTTGAGGCTAAATTGATTTTATTGATGTATTATATTAAGTTAAAATAAGTGTTCATTCAGTATTGTTGTAATTTTCATTATTACAAATAAATAAATAAATAAAAATCGTCCGATTAATCGGTATTGGCTTTTTTTGGTCCTCCAATAATCGGTATCAATGTTGAAAAATCATAATCGGTCGACCTCTACTATGGACAACTTCTACCCTGCGCTGTCATAGCTATAGACCGCCTGTTAAAGTTATGTGACATAGTGATTGACTGATTCATTGGCATTGTATACTATACTCACGCAGCTCGCCTCTTATTGGACCCTTTTGGCACATCAGCACTGCTGCTTGCCTGGGCCCCACCGGCTCCCAAACCCAGAGAGTCATCTGGTATGTCTGCCACACACACACACACAGATAAATTATGCAACGTAACGTTACACGATGCTACAAGTGTATCCACTTCAGTAACACAACTGTTTGTTTAATTTATTTAGCCATAAACATATCTACCAGGACATATGTTGTTGCAGACAGCCATGTACTAACACACCTGAGTCAACTAACGTTAATCAACCAATCGTAAGAATTGATTAGACGAATAAAATGAAGGTGTGTGAATGCTGGATTGAACCATGCAGCTCTCCAAGCCAGAGCGTGTGACCACTGCAGTTGTGAGTATAGCGAGCTAGCTATTGCCTCTGGTAATGAAACTGGCTATGCGTTAACGTACCTAGCCACAAAGCTAACTAGCTAACAAATACTGTAGCTACAACTAACTAGCTAGCTATGCTAAGCCAAGCAGAACACGCTAACTGTTAGCTGGCCAAAAAAGCTAATCGTTCGTTCAAAATAACAGTTGTTTTGATGAAATATCGACACAAACTAGCTAGCTAGTTAACTAGCTAACTTATCTGAGCATAACCTACGGAAGTCTGTCACCTAGCAAGCTAGCTAAAAATGATAACTAGCTAAGCTAACATGGCGAGTTGGCAACATTAACCTCAGGTCATTCCAGCTAAATGTAAGACAAGCTATTTGCCAAGGTTGGTAGCTAACTTGCAAACTACGATTTTGAAAGAAAGACATAAACGTCAATAGCTAGCTACGTAGCTAGCTAGTTAAATTATTCAAGTCAAAGTCAAATACCCAGTTAGCTTGCTTTCGCTGGCCAGTTATCTTAGCCCCAGCTGAGCTAGCTAGCTCTCTAATGCTGTCATCAGACGCAATCAGGAGAAAGTGACAGATTCGGTCAAAGGGCCATGGATCGCCAATTTTCCATCTGCATTATCACCTGTAACATTTGAACTTATTCCCACAAATTTAAAACTTTACTGTACCAGGGTTAGAAGAGTCCATGTCCTGGTTGAATAACATAAACAAACCAAGTTACAGTAAACTGCGGAAATTTCCTCAGTCCACAATCCTATTTCCTCTCAGATTGACCGATTTTATGGACAACTATATCAGGAAATAAAGAGGCGATGTCATGACTCTTGTTTGTTCATCAGCCAGTGGGGGAAATTACAAAATAAGAACGAAAGTATCTATTTTCCTGTCCCTTTTCCTGTTTTCCCCGTTAAAAACCATCTAGATCCAAGATGGCGTTCACGGCTAACAGCTATAACTGTATAGGCGCCCACTTCTACTCTAGCTATGTAACACTTTTCTTCATCACTAGCGGGATACAAGTGACATCCAATAAGAGGGCAACCCCAATGTTTGACCACTTACATAGAATCACAGGCCAGAACCATCTGAATAATATTTTATTTGAGTCAAAGCAAGATCTTAACCTTTAAGATTATTTGAGTGATGTTATACTCACATTATAATATTATAATGTAATTGTGTATATAAAGTAATAAACCTACTACTTCTATTTCAGAAACATATTCTATGTGTGTACACTAAAATAAGTGCACAATATACAATTCCTGTGTTTATAGGTTATAGGCCTCAGTACCTAAACCAAGACAAAGGAAACCTATAGATACTCTCCCCTCATCCATCAGTGAGGAGAACTTCATCATTTGAGTGTAAAACAAACATTGGAGTAGACAGGTTTGGCGTAGTGATTCATGATCGTTGTTTTTATTATTAATGATAATACTTAAGCATCATAATACACACAAAAATAACACTGTAATTACGTGACTGTTTTTCCAAAGCGACGGAGGAAGAGAGGAAGATTGGTCAAGGTTAGTACAAATGAACGAGGGTTGGAATGGGGATGTGAAAGGCTGTGAGGGGAGGATCTCAGAATGAGGGAGGAGATGGATGAGTAGAAGGAGTGGGGGACATATGGAACAATAAGAAGGAAAAGAAAGAGGGAGAAAGGATGAATGAGGATGAGGAGCTGAAGAAGGTACAAAGGTGAGAGGGTAGTCTATCCCATACATTACAGATAAGGCACTTAACATACAACAACAATTGAAAATATATAATGATAAAAATACAACACTTCCATTGTTCCATGTATCATACTTTTGCTTACTGAGCAATTGAGTTGCTAAAATCCAAACTCAAGAAAAATCCTAACTTTTCTGAAACAATGATGTCAAACATGAAACATGACTGTAAACCTGTTTCTCATAGGAATCATACCTCAAATCACTCTAGAATAACAGAAAAACACATACCACACACACACACGGGATAATCTAATCCAGGGCAGTATGGCCTAAAAAATCTGCCCTAAATAAATCCTAAATTACAATGGCCCTTTCCAGTCTCCTGAGAAGAAATGTCCTGTTCTGACCAACCAACCCAGGCCCCCGATGAATATCCATCATGATGCATGATATCATCAGTGTGGGTCAGGATTCTACTGGATCATTGTGCCCAGAACCAGATTGGACTGAACCAAACCAGACTGGCGTTCAACTCTGCAAACATTTGCAGAAAACTTTCGTCCTTACAAGGTCATTGTTGGAAGAAAGAGTACACAATCAAGTGTTTTCAATAGAATAGAACAGTTCGCTCCTGTTGTCGAACATTCTTGGTGAATTGGATTGTTGGTGGGCGCTCAGAGTTGGGAGCTTCATTAACGTTAGAGGAGTTGAATGCATCTAGTCGATGACATGCGTCATACCACACTGGAATGAAACCACAACTGGTCCATACTGGTCTTAACTGGTCCATACTGGTCTTAACTGGTCTAGACTGGAAAACAGTTCAAATATTGCTTTTAAAAAATAGGAATTATTGACATTCTATTTGGGATTCTGATTGGCTGGACTGTTGTTGTTTTTTGCATTTACATGTACAATGGCAATTTTTGTTTTTGCAAAAACTATTGAAATATACTGAAAATAAAGTTCTGCCTGTGTGACCTTGGTAAGATGTCAATGACACTCAGAAGATATGCTGAATTATTCACGACGTACAGAGTGAAAACATGATAAAACTGTGTGATAAAAAGTATTTTCCTCTCCAATGTCAAAGGAGAGTGTCTACAGACAGAACGTTACCACTGGCACATAAACATGACATCAGCACAGGAAGGAGAGCATCATTCAGAATCAGCAGAATCTCAATATACCCAAAAACTATTTAACACTTCGTTTGAAGGACTGCTTATAAACTGCTTAGAAACATGATTACATCGTTTATTAACCAGTTAAACATTATTACAGTTTATGAACCAGTTATTCACATTATTACATTGTTTACTAACCATTCAATAAAGCAGTTTATAAACAGGCCCTCAAATCAAGGTCCATACAGTGCAGTATTTAAACCCATGCTACCAGTGAGGGAGACAACCAGACTCCCTCACTATCTTACTGCATGGCTTCTACAAGCTTAGAGGTGTCCCAAACAACGTCAAACAACGCCCATTCAGATGCACTACAGGAGCTAAGCAGAAAAAAACATAATTGCATAGAATCATAAAAACCAGGGTCGGCGAATCTGTAAGTCAGCCCCAAATCAACATTCACACAAGGACACATTCACATGATTGTGTATTTGTGTGTCAGGTTAAATCTTGTTGTGCCTCTTTTCTAAAGTCTGTCTTTCATGGCAACTGGAGTATTGGACATAAAGGCACATGGACAAAACATGCTTAAAGCAACAACAAGGTAAGTGAAAAATAAAAGAATAAGGTAAAAGCACCATAGTCTGGCTGTAAGGCACATGAGTACAGTAAGAAGAGCCATAGTAGAAGCAGCATCACACTTTCTCCCCTTCTCTTCTTCCCTTCATTCTCATCATTCTGTCCTCTCTTCCTTTCACATCCTTTTGAACACTCTTTTAGAGGGACTGAAATCACACTGACGGTCCCAGTGCTATTCCTTAACTTGTGTGTGTGTGGGGGGGGGGGGGGGGGATTCTCATGAAACCAGTTTTAAAATGTCTGGAACAAATTGAGTTACAAAACTATGATGCATCTGCAAAAATCAACTATCATTCTGAGGACTAAGATGTCTAGTTTTAGACATTCTGAGGACTAAGATGTCTAGTTTTAGACATTCTGAGGACAAAGATGTCTAGTTTTAGGGGAAAGTGTCTTGTAAAAGAAAATAAAAAATACATTTTCATTACTGAAATGCGTACTGATTAAATTCATGGTAATTTTATAAAAATACATCTTTAGAAAAACCTAACTTATTTAAATAAAACAAAATATGTTGCTGTAGTTTGTCCATAAATTATAAAAATGGTATACTAGTTGAAGTTTACATTAAACTATAATATTTATTACATACCAGCAGTGTCTGTGGATATGTCTCATTACCATTTTTTTCAAGTTCCTATAAAACTATAAAACTTTACCCATGATGCATCATCTATAGTCCTTAGAAAACAGCTAAAGAGCTCAAATTGGGAAAAAGTCTTATTTTAATTTTATAATAATTGTCATTTAAAAATATTTGTATTTTCAGTGTTATGTTTAACTCGGGCATTTTCATTAGGGGAGCAATGTTAAAAAATATTATAAATATTGATTTATAACTTTTTGGGACTTCGAAAATTAATGAGAATTTTGTGAAAATGTTGGTAGAATGCATAATATCTGATAAAAACCTAATAATAATAATAATGAAATAGATACGTATAGATCCTAATCTCAGTTATTCAAGAGGACATTTTGTGAAAAATGACAAAATGTATTTTTTTATTTTTACAGTTTCGTGAGATTTACCCGTGTGTGTGTGTGTGTGTTATTAATGGACTATAATAACAGGTCCATGCCAATTAATGTAGTACATCTAACATTGTGTGTGTGACTGAGTGTTTATAATGTAGTACAGTGTATCTAACCACAGGTACAGGTCTACCTGTAGTTCTCAGGCTTTAGGAATGCCTTTCCTTCTCCTTCATCCATTTTCCCTACCACTCTCTCCCTTTCCTCTTCCCTCCATCTCTCCCACTCTGCTGAGTGAGGGATGTGAATTCTTCACACTCTTACTTCCTGGCACACGTTTTCATTACTCCGTCTTGCGGTGGTTGTTGTGAGCGGTGTGACCATTCTGCACCGCGCCTTTCTTCTCCACCCCCTCCTCTTCCTCCCCTGACTCGTCTGTCTCTTCTTTATCGCTCCTCTCGTCCTCCACCTTTTCCTGAAGCGAAAGGAGGGAAAGAAAGAGAGGTGTGTTTAGAAACATGTCATCCGTCCAGAGACATTAATTTTCCTTTCCGCAAACAACCCAAACCAGACTGCTGTTCTTTATCAGCTGGGCTTTCCAACACATATCAACTGTCACAACCTGACCAGTATAAGGGGTTATTGGTTATTGTAGTTTGGTCAGGACGTGGCAGGGGGTATTTGTTATATGTGGTTCGGGGTTTAATGGGATGTGTATTTATGTAAGAGGGGTGTTTGATTTATGTGTTCCGGGGTTTTTGGGTAATGTTCTTGTTTTGTATTTCTATGGTTTTCTATGTTGTGTATTTCTTTGTGTTGGCCTGGTATGGCTCTCAATCAGGAACAGCTGTACATCGTTGTTGCTGATTGAGAGTCATACTTAGGTAGCCCTGTTTCACCTGTCCCTTTGTGGGAAGATGTGGTTGTATAGCTGTGTGTTTAGCCTGCAATACTGTTCGCTCGATCGTTTTCTTGTTTTGTTTGTTACGTGTTCAATAAAAGTCACTATGAGCACTCAACGCGCTGCGCCTTGGTCCACTACGTACGACGACCGTTACATCAACGTGTGATTTCTGAATAAACTTTCTCTCTCCTCCACCCACCCCTCCTCTCCCAGTCTCTCTCTCTCTCCACCACCCACCCCTCCTCTCCCAGTCTCTCTCTCTCCTCCACCCACCCCTCCTCTCCCAGTCTCTCTCTCTCCTCCACCCACCCCTCCTCTCCCAGTCTCTCTCTCTCCACCACCCACCCCTCCTCTCCCAGTCTCTCTCTCTCCACCACCCACCCCTCCTCTCCCAGTCTCTCTCTCTCTCCTCCACCCACCCCTCCCAGTCTCACTCTCTCCACCACCCACCCCTCCTCTCCAAGTCTCTCTCTCTCCACCACCCACCCCTCCTCTCCCAGTCTCTCTCTCTCTCTCTCTCCTCCACCCACCCCTCCTCTCCCAGTCTCTCTCTCTCTCTCTCCTCCACCCACCCCTCCTCTCCCAGTCTCTCTCCTCCACCCACCCCTCCTCTCCCAGTCTCTCTCCTCCACCCACCCCTCCTCTCCCAGTCTCTCTATGTCTCTACATCTGTTTCCAACATTCATTTCTCTCTCACATACAAGAAAAACAATAAAGATAGACTGTGTTGTGTGTTGTCAGGAAGTGTGTGTAGTGCTGTAATGGCTGTGTATGTAGTGTTGTCAGGATGTGTGTTCAGTGTTGCCAGGTTGTGTGTGTAGTGTTGTAATGGCTGTGTATGTAGTGTTGTCAGGATGTGTGTGCAGTGCTGTAATGGCTGTGTATGTAGTGTTGTCAGGATGTGTGTGTAGTGCTGTAATGGCTGTGTATGTAGTGTTGTCAGGATGTGTGTGTAGTGCTGTAATGGCTGTGTATGTAGTTGTCAGGATGTGTGTTGAGTATTGTCAGGGTGTGTGTGTGTAGTGTTGTCACGGTGTGTGTGTGTAGTGTTGTCACGGTGTGTGTGTAGTGTTGTCACGGTGTGTGTGTGTGTGTGTGTAGTGTTGTCACGGTGTGTGTGTGTGTGTGTAGTGTTGTCACGATGTGTGTGTGTGTGTAGTGTTGTCACAGTGTGTGTGTGTGTGTGTGGTGTTGTCACGGTGTGTGTGTGTGTGTGTGTAGTGTTGTCACGGTGTGTGTAGTGTTGTCACGGTGTGTGTGTGTGTGTAGTGTTGTCACGGTGTGTGTGTGTGTAGTGTTGTCACGGTGTGTGTGTGTGTGTAGTGTTGTCACGGTGTGTGTGTGTGTGGTAGTGTTGTCACGGTGTGTGTGTGTGTGTAGTGTTGTCACGGTGTGTGTGTGTGTGTGTAGTGTTGTCACGGTGTGTGTGAGTGTGTGTGTGTGTAGTGTTGTCACGGTGTGTGTGGGTGTGTGTGTGTGTGTGTAGTGTTGTCACGGTGTGTGTAGTGTTGTCACGGTGTGTGTGTGTGTAGTGTTGTCACGGTGTGTGTGTGTGTGGTGTTGTCACGGTGTGTGTGTGTAGTGTTGTCACGGTGTGTGTGTGTGTGTAGTATTGTCACGATGTGTGTGTAGTATTGTCACGATGTGTGTGTGTGTGTGTAGTGTTGTCACGGTGTGTGTGTGTGTAGTGTTGTCATGGTGTGTGTGTGTGTAGTGTTGTCACGGTGTGTGTGTAATGTTGTCACGGTGTGTGTGTGTGTGTAGTGTTGTCACGGTGTGTGTGTGTGTGTGTGTGTAGTGTTGTCACGGTGTGTGTGTGTTGTCACGGTGTGTGTGTGTGTGTAGTGTTGTCACGGTGTGTGTGAGTGTGTGTGTGTAGTGTTGTCACGGTGTGTGTGTGTGTGTGTAGTGTTGTCACGGTGTGTGTGTGTGTAGTGTTGTCACGGTGTGTGTAGTGTTGTCACGGTGTGTGTGTGTGTGTGTGTGGTGTTGTCACGGTGTGTGTGTGTAGTGTTGTCACGGTGTGTGTGTGTGTAGTATTGTCACGATGTGTGTGTAGTATTGTCACGATGTGTGTGTGTGTGTGTGTGTGTGTGTGTGTGTAGTGTCGTCACGGTGTGTGTGTGTGCAGTGTTGTCACGGTGTGTGTGTGTGTGTGTGCAGTGTTGTCACGGTGTGTGTGTGTGTGTGTGTGTGTGTGTGTGTGTGTGTGTAGTCACGGTGTGTGTGTGTAGTCACGGTGTGTGTGTGTAGTGTTGTCACGGTGTGTGTGTGTAGTGTGGAGTGTTGTCACGGTGTGTGTGTGTGTGTGTAGTGTTGTCACGGTGTGTGTGTGTGTGTAGTCACGGTGTGTGTGTGTGTAGTGTTGTCACGGTGTGTGTGTGTAGTGTTGTCACGGTGTGTGTGGGTGTGTGTGTAGTGTTGTCACGGTGTGTGTGTAGTGTTGTCACGGTGTGTGTGTGGTGTTGTCACTGTGTGTGTGTGTGTGTAGTGTTGTCACAGTGTGTGTGTGTGTGTAGTGTTGTCACGGTGTGTGTGTGTGTGTGTGTGTGTGTGCAGTGTTGTCACGGTGTGTGTGTGTGTGTGCAGTGTTGTCACGGTGTGTGTGTGTGTAGTGTTACGGTGTGTGTGTGTGTAGTGTTGTCACGGTGTGTGTGTGTGTGTGTGTGTGTGTGCAGTGTTGTCACGGTGTGTGTGTGTGTAGTGTTGTCACTGTGTGTGTGTGTGTGTGTAGTGTTGTCACGGTGTGTGTGTGTGTGTGTAGTGTTGTCACGGTGTGTGTGTGTGTAGTGTTGTCACGGTGTGTGTGTATAGTGTTGTCACGGTGTGTGTGTGTGTGTGTGGTGTTGTCACGGTGTGTGTGTGTAGTGTTGTCACGGTGTGTGTGTGTGTAGTATTGTCACGATGTGTGTGTAGTATTGTCACGATGTGTGTGTGTGTGTGTGTAGTGTCGTCACGGTGTGTGTGTGTGCAGTGTTGTCACGGTGTGTGTGTGTGTGTGTGCAGTGTTGTCACGGTGTGTGTGTGTGTGTGTGTGTGTGTGTAGTCACGGTGTGTGTGTGTAGTGTTGTCACGGTGTGTGTGTGTAGTGTGGAGTGTTGTCACGGTGTGTGTGTGTGTGTGTAGTGTTGTCACGGTGTGTGTGTGTGTGTAGTCACGGTGTGTGTGTGTGTAGTGTTGTCACGGTGTGTGTGTGTAGTGTTGTCACGGTGTGTGTGTGTGGGTGTGTGTGTGTGTGTGTAGTGTTGTCACGGTGTGTGTGTGGTGTTGTCACTGTGTGTGTGTGTGTGTGTGTAGTGTTGTCACAGTGTGTGTGTGTGTGTAGTGTTGTCACGGTGTGTGTGTGTGTGTGTGTGCAGTGTTGTCACAGTGTGTGTGTGTGTGTGTGCAGTGTTGTCACGGTGTGTGTGTGTGTGTGTGTGTGTGTGTAGTGTTGTCACGGTGTGTGTGTGTGTAGTGTTGTCACGGTGTGTGTGTGTGTGTAGTGTTGTCACGGTGTGTGTGTGTGTGTAGTGTTGTCACGGTGTGTGTGTGTGTGTGTGTGTGTGTGCAGTGTTGTCACGGTGTGTGTGTATGTAGTGTTGTCACTGTGTGTGTGTGTGTGTGTAGTGTTGTCACGGTGTGTGTGTGTGTGTGTAGTGTTGTCACGGTGTGTGTGTGTGTGTGTAGTGTTGTCACGGTGTGTGTGTGTGTAGTGTTGTCACGGTGTGTGTGTGTGTGTAGTGTTGTCACGGTGTGTGTGTATAGTGTTGTCACGGTGTGTGTGTGTAGTGTTGTCACGGTGTGTGTGTGTGTGTGTGTGTGTAGTGTTGTCACGGTGTGTGTGTGTGCAGTGTTGTCACGGTGTGTGTGTGTGTGTGTGTGTGCAGTGTTGTCACGGTGTGTGTGTGTGTGTGGTGTTGTCACGGTGTGTGTGTGTAGTGTGGAGTGTTGTCACGGTGTGTGTGTAGTGTTGTCACGGTGTGTGTGTGTGTAGTGTTGTCACGGTGTGTGTGTGTAGTGTTGTCACGGTGTGTGTGTGTGGGTGTGTGTGTGTGTGTGTAGTGTTGTCACGGTGTGTGTGTGTAGTGTTGTCACTGTGTGTGTGTGTGTGTGTAGTGTTGTCACAGTGTGTGTGTGTGTGTGTGTGCAGTGTTGTCACAGTGTGTGTGTGTGTGTGTGTGCAGTGTTGTCACAGTGTGTGTGTGTGTGCAGTGTTGTCAGGGTGTGTGTGTGTGTAGTGTTGTCAGGGTGTGTGTGTGTGTGTGTAGTGTTGTCAGGGTGTGTGTAGTGTTGTCAGAATGTGTGTGTGTGTGTAGTGTTGTCAGGGTGTGTGTGTGTGTAGTGTTGTCAGGGTGTGTGTGTGTGTAGTGTTGTCAGGGTGTGTGTGTGTGTGTAGTGTTGTCAGGGTGTGTGTGTGTGTAGTGTTGTCAGGGTGTGTGTGTGTGTGTAGTGTTGTCAGGGTGTGTGTGCAGTGTTGTGTACATACATCGCTGCTCAGGAAGCGGACGGCCATACGCAGAATGAGGATGGCCCAGAAGATATGGAGACACTGCAGCACCATCATAAGGAAATTCAGGAAGTAGTATCCAAAGAACGGAGAGTACATAGTCATTGGATAAATGTACGTAGAATAAATGATGCTGAGAGAGAGGAGGGGGGGCAAGAAGAGCGAATAACATCAGTTACAACCAATAGACAATTAACAGACATTTGTGATGCTAATCAGAATGTGTTGTTAACGGACTTGCCTAGTTAAATAAAGGTTCCATAAATAAAACAATCAGAATGGGTGTGAGAGACAGAACATTGGTGTGTGGTGGGAGTGTTCAGGTGTCATCTCACTAGAAGGGGAAGATATAGAGTCTAGTGAAGATGAAGACGGCAGCGAAGAGGAAGAAGACGTAGTTACTGGTGTTTCTCCATCCAGCATAGATGAAAATCTTAGCGGACTGTCAGAGAGAGAGAAAGGTTGTTGTTGTTGTTAGAAAATAATTGTAATGTCATATTTCTTCCACCAGGTGACAGTACTAAATCTCTCCATCTCTCCACTTCTCCAATATCAGTAGTACTTTGTCCACTTCCTGGTTTATCAAATAAAATGGGATTTCCTTGTGGGTGATTCCCCTGTGGGCCTCATGTACAAACTACATGTGCTAACTGTAAGTTGTTTTGGATAACAGCAACTACTAAATCACCATAGTATTATTGTGTTTATTATCGTATCATGGCAGTGATATTATTATCATGTTATGTTGGAGACCCAGCTCTCCTGTAATTGGTTGTACCTCCAGTAAATAGTCGGAGGAGTCGTGCAGCAGCATGATGAGCGTGCCCGCTCTGATGTAGTTGACACACCAGGAGAAACTGATGAGGAAGATGGTGGCCATATGGTGAACCATCTGCTCCTTAAAGTCCTACAGAGAGGAAGGGAGGGAGAGAAGGAGGGAAAGAGAGACATGCAGGGAGGGAGAGAGAAGGTTAGAGTTTGTGTTTTGTTACCTTGATAACATTCTGATCCTTCACACACACACACACACACACACACACACACACACACACACACACACACACACACACACACATACACACACACACACACACACACACACACACTATAGTAAATCATGCCAGAGGGCCATCAGGTGACTTTAGCAGGTACACACTGTCTGTACTGACCTGACCCTAGTGGAGTAGAGTCCACTGACAAACTCCCCTTTAACCTCCGGCTCCACACACACAAACACGTCATATCAGTCTAATGTCCACCTCCTGAAGTTGCCCCCTGGCCCTATACACACTGACATCAGTGTCATGACAGTAACCCCTGGTCGTCAGCACAGGGGCAACACCATGGCGACAGCAGGAGAGGGATCGGAAAGACATGCTTACTGCTTTCAATGAATCACTTGTAGCTAACAGAGTGTGCAGGCTTGGTTAACCACTATCCCTGATCTTGTAAACTGCACTCCCCCATGTATGGAAGAATCTTCAGGTGATCTGCGTGCTGTAATTGATTGACTCTTAAAGTGAATAGGACTGTAAGTAAAGGGATTCTGTACCACCATTTTTAGTGCTTCATTTGTATACTGTATACTTGATTGTTACAAGCATAGTGTGTTTCGTAGAGCAGGCATGTTGCACACTTACTTTCCGTTTGACGTCTGACGCCACACTGAAGACTAGAGAGACGTAGAAACCCAGCTCTATCATATAGTACCAATACTGAGACGGCAGGAGAGTCTGGGGGAGAGATGAGAGATTGAGGGATGGAGAGAGAAATAGATGAGGGATGGAGAGAAATAGATGAGGGATGGAGGGATGGAGAGAAATTGATGAGAGATGAAGGGATAGGGAGAGAGATGGGATGGGGAGATTATAGGGGAGAGAGAGAGGAGAGAAAGAGCAAGATAATATCAATAACATACATTGATACTTCCATAATATGCTTTCTGAACACAGTCAAACACTGGACATAACATGATAGGATTGATTATGATTTATGCCTTCCAATGACTTTCCTATGTTACAATGTATTAGTTACCACTCATCAATAACCAGAGGGACATACCAGAATAGGGAAGCCCTGCCACATCTCCTTAAAGTCATACAGCCAGGGTTTCTGAGAGAGGGAGAGAGAGTCATACATAAAATCGGAGAGTTCTAACTTCAGTCACAGAGAAATACAGTATTGAAACAGAAGAAGTGATAAATCATTTTCACACCCTCTTTCCCTCTATATATTAATGTGGCTTTATAATTCTCTTCCAGTGTCATTCGTAAGTTCTTTTATTAATCATGTTATAAAAACATTAAATTGTATAACATTTGTATTGGATCCTCAGTTGTCCCTGATATAACCAGCACTGTTGTTGACAAGGCTTCTATTCTATCTTAGTATCCTGTAACACGTTAATGCTGTCAGTGAACAAGCTCTGTTTCTCCTATCAATGGTTTAACTAGGATCTAAAGTTTAAACGATGAGTTATGACAGAGGTCAGTTTAAACGATGAGTTATGACCGAAGTCAGATGACACGATTGACCAATGTTGGTGCAGGGAGATTAGCTTGGAGACAGGCGAGAGTTTTAAAGGTCAAAGGTGAAACAGCAGTACTCACGTCAATGAGGGCAGCCAGGCCAGCAATGAAAGCAAGAAGGTAAAAGGTGAATCTCCAACTGCAAGAGAACACACAAAATCATTGGACAACACACACACACAGAATTTATACTATAGTGCATTCAGAAAGTATTCAGACCCCTTGACCCTTTCCACATTTTGTTACGCTACAGCCTTATTCTAAAATTGATTCAATCGTTTTTTCCCTCATCAATCTACACACAATACCCCATAATGACAAAGCAAAAACAGCTTTTTAGATATTTTTGCAAATGTATTAAAAATACAAAACTTAAATCATATTTACATAAGTATTCATACCCTTTACTCAGTACTTTGTTGAAGTACCTTTGGCAGCGATTATGGCCACGAGTCTTCTTTTGGGTATGACACTACAAGCTTGGCACACCTGTATTTGGGAGGTTTCTCTCATTCTTCTCTGCAGATCCTCTCAAACACTGTCAGGTTGGATGGGGAGCGTCGCTGACCAGCTCTTTTCATGTTTCTCCAGAGATGTTCGATCGGGTTCAAGTCCGGGTTCTGGCTGGGCCACTCAAGGACATTCAGAGACTTGTCCCGAAGCCACTCCTGCGTTGTCTAGGCTGTGTGCTCAGAGTCAATGTCCTTTTGGAAGATGACCCTTCACCCCAGGCTGAGGTCCTGAGCAGGTTTTCATCAAGGATCTCTCTGTACTTTGCTCCGTTCATCTTTCCCTCGTCTCTAAGTCCCTGCTGTTGAAAAACATCCCCACAGCATGATGCTGCCACCACCATGCTTCACTGTAGGGATGGTGCCAGGTTTCCTCCAGACGTGACACTTGGCATTCAGGCCAAATAGTTCAATCTTGGTTTCATCAGAACAGATAGTTTTTTCCAAGCAGGGCTGTCATCTGCCTTTTACTGAGGAGTGGCTTCCGTCTGGCCACTCTACCATAAAGGCCTGATTGGTGGAGTGCTGCAGAGATGGTTCCCCGGGCCGTGGATGTCAATTATGGCAGCCCCCCACATCTCTCTGATTCAGAGGGGTTGGGTTAAATGCGGAAGATACATTTCAATTGAATACATTCAGTTGTACAACTGACTAGGTGTCCCCCTTTCCCTTTCTGGAAGGTTCTCCCATAGAGTGACCATCGGGTTCTTGGTCACCTCCCTGACCAAGGCCCTTCTCTCCTGATTGCTCAGTTTGGCTGGGCGGCCAGTTCTAGGAAGAGTCTTGCTGGTTCCAAACTTAGTTCATTTAAGAATGATGGCCACTGTGTTCTTGAGGACCTTCAATGCTGCAGACATTTTTTGGTACCCTTCCCAGATCTGTGCCTCGACACAATCCTGTCTCGGAGCTCTATGGACAATTCCTTCAACCTCATGGCTTGGTTTATGCTCTGACATGCACTGTCAACTGTGGAACCTTATATAGACAGGTGTCTACCTTTCCAAATTATGTCCAATCAATACATTTGACCAAATGTGGACTCTAATCAAGTTGTAGAAACATCAAGGATGATCAATGGAAAAGGATGAACCAGAGCTCAATTTTGAATCTCATAGCAAATGGTCTGAATACTTATGCAAATAAAGTATTTCAGTTTTACATTTTTAATACATTTGCACAAATTTCTAAAAACCTGTTTTCACTTTGTCATTATGGGGTATTGTATGTAGATTGATGAGGGAAAAAATATCTATAATCCATTTTAGAATAAGGCTGTAATGTAAAAATATGTGTCAAAAGTGAAGGGGTCTGAATACTTTCTGAATGCACTGTATATGTACAGTAAAGAGAACATACACACATACACACATTCTGCTAAACTGTAGTGGAACAGTCCCTTGCAAACTTCTCAGCATACAATGGGAACAGTCATACAGTAGCCTCCCAGTTCAGTCCTGTCACACAGTACTGTACAACACAACAACCTGCTGACTACAGATAGAGACCTCCAGTACTGTACAACACAACACCCTGCTGACTACAGATAGAGACCTCCAGTACTGTACAACACAACAACCTGCTGACTACAGATAGAGACCTCCAGTACTGTACAACACAACAACCTGCTGACTACAGATAGAGACCTCCAGTACTGTACAACAACCTGCTGACTACAGATAGAGACCTCCAGTACTGTACAACACAACAACCTGCTGACTACAGACAGAGACCTCCAGTACTGTACAACACCCTGCTGACTACAGATAGACCTCCAGTACTGTACAACACAACAACCTGCTGACTACAGATAGAGACCTCCAGTACTGTACAACAACCTGCTGACTACAGATAGAGACCTCCAGTACTGTACAACACAACAACCTGCTGACTACAGATAGAGACCTCCAGTACTGTACAACAACCTGCTGACTACAGATAGAGACCTCCAGTACTGTACAACACAACAACCTGCTGACTACAGATAGAGACCTCCAGTACTGTACAACAACCTGCTGACTACAGATAGAGACCTCCAGTACTGTACAACAACCTGCTGACTACAGATAGAGACCTCCAGTACTGTACAATACAACAACCTGCTGACTACAGATAGAGACCTCCAGTACTGTACAACACAACAACCTGCTGACTACAGATAGAGACCTCCAGTACTGTACAACACAACAACCTGCTGACTACAGATAGAGACCTCCAGTACTGTACAACAACCTGCTGACTACAGATAGAGACCTCCAGTACTGTACAACAACCTGCTGACTACAAATAGAGACCTCCAGTACTGTACAACACAACAACCTGCTGACTACAGATAGAGACCTCCAGTACTGTACAACAACCTGCTGACTACAGATAGAGACCTCCAGTACTGTACAACAACCTGCTGACTACAGATAGAGACCTCCAGTACTGTACAACACAACAACCTGCTGACTACAGATAGAGACCCCCAGTACTGTACAACACAACACCCTGCTGACTACAGATAGAGACCTCCAGTACTGTACAACAACCTGCTGACTACAGATAGAGACCTCCAGTACTGTACAACACCCTGCTGACTACAGATAGAGACCTCCAGTACAACACAACAACCTGCTGACTACAGATAGAGACCTCCAGTACTGTACAACACAACAACCTGCTGACTACAGATAGAGACCTCCAGTACTGTACAACACAACAACCTGCTGACTACAGATAGAGACCTCCAGTACTGTACAACAACCTGCTGACTACAGATAGAGACCTCCAGTACTGTACAACACAACAACCTGCTGACTACAGATAGAGACCTCCAGTACTGTACAACACAACAACCTGCTGACTACAGATAGAGACCTCCAGTACTGTACAACACAACAACCTGCTGACTACGATAGAGACCTCCAGAACTGTACAACACAACAACCTGCTGACTACAGATAGAGACCTCCAGTACTGTACAACACAACAACCTGCTGACTACAGATAGAGACCTCCAGTACTGTACAACACAACAACCTGCTGACTACAGATGGAGACCTCCAGTACTGTACAACACAACAACCTGCTGACTACAGATAGAGACCTCCAGTACTGTACAACACAACAACCTGCTGACTACAGATAGAGACCTCCAGTACTGTACAACAACCTGCTGACTACAGATAGACCTCCAGTACTGTACAACACAACAACCTGCTGACTACAGATAGAGACCTCCAGTACTGTACAACACAACAACCTGCTGACTACAGATAGAGACCTCCAGTACTGTACAACACAACAACCTGCTGACTACAGATAGAGACCTCCAGTACTGTACAACACAACAACCTGCTGACTACAGATAGAGACCTCCAGTACTGTACAACACAACAACCTGCTGACTTCAGATAGAGACCTCCAGTACTGTACAACACAACAACCTGCTGACTACAGATAGAGACCTCCAGTACTGTACAACAACCTGCTGACTACAGATAGAGACCTCCAGTACTGTACAACACAACAACCTGCTGACTTCAGATAGAGACCTCCAGTACTGTACAACACAACAACCTGCTGACTACAGATAGAGACCTCCAGTACTGTACAACAACCTGCTGACTACAGATAGAGACCTCCAGTACTGTACAACACAACAACCTGCTGACTACAGATAGAGACCTCCAGTACTGTACAACACCCTGCTGACTACAGATAGAGACCTCCAGTACTGTACAACACAACAACCTGCTGACTACAGATAGAGACCTCCAGTACTGTACAACAACCTGCTGACTACAGATAGAGACGTCCAGTACTGTACAACACAACAACCTGCTGACTACAGATAGAGACCTCCAGTACTGTACAACAACACCTGCTGACTACAGATAGAGACCTCCAGTACTGTACAACACAACAACTGCTGACTACAGATAGAGACCTCCAGTACTGTACAACACAACCTGCTGACTACAGATAGAGACCTCCAGTACTGTACAACACAACAACCTGCTGACTACAGATAGAGACCTCCAGTACTGTACAACACAACAACCTGCTGACTACAGATAGAGACCTCCAGTACTGTACAACACAACAACCTGCTGACTACAGATAGAGACCTCTAGTACTGTACAACACAACAACCTGCTGACTACAGATAGAGACCTCCAGTACTGTACAACACAACAACCTGCTGACTAGAGATAGAGACCTCCAGTAATGTACAACAACCTGCTGACTACAGATAGAGACCTCCAGTACTGTACAACAACCTGCTGACTACAGATAGAGACCTCCAGTACTGTACAACACAACACCTGCTGACTACAGATAGAGACCTCCAGTACTGTACAACAACCTGCTGACTACAGATAGAGACCTCCAGTACTGTACAACACAACAACCTGCTGACTACAGATAGAGACCTCCAGTACTGTACAACACAACAACCTGCTGACTACAGATAGAGACCTCCAGTACTGTACAACACAACAACCTGCTGACTACAGATAGAGACCTCCAGAACTGTACAACACAACAACCTGCTGACTACAGATAGAGACCTCCAGTACTGTACAACACAACAACCTGCTGACTACAGATAGAGACCTCCAGTACTGTACAACACAACAACCTGCTGACTACAGATGGAGACCTCCAGTACTGTACAACACAACAACCTGCTGACTACAGATAGAGACCTCCAGTACTGTACAACACAACAACCTGCTGACTACAGATAGAGACCTCCAGTACTGTACAACAACCTGCTGACTACAGATAGACCTCCAGTACTGTACAACACAACAACCTGCTGACTACAGATAGAGACCTCCAGTACTGTACAACACAACAACCTGCTGACTACAGATAGAGACCTCCAGTACTGTACAACACAACAACCTGCTGACTACAGATAGAGACCTCCAGTACTGTACAACAACCTGCTGACTACAGATAGAGACCTCCAGTACTGTACAACACAACAACCTGCTGACTACAGATAGAGACCTCCAGTACTGTACAACACAACAACCTGCTGACTACAGATAGAGACCTCCAGTACTGTACAACACAACAACCTGCTGACTACAGATAGAGACCTCCAGAACTGTACAACACAACAACCTGCTGACTACAGATAGAGACCTCCAGTACTGTACAACACAACAACCTGCTGACTACAGATAGAGACCTCCAGTACTGTACAACACAACAACCTGCTGACTACAGATGGAGACCTCCAGTACTGTACAACACAACAACCTGCTGACTACAGATAGAGACCTCCAGTACTGTACAACACAACAACCTGCTGACTACAGATAGAGACCTCCAGTACTGTACAACAACCTGCTGACTACAGATAGCCTCCAGTACTGTACAACACAACAACCTGCTGACTACAGATAGAGACCTCCAGTACTGTACAACACAACAACCTGCTGACTACAGATAGAGACCTCCAGTACTGTACAACACAACAACCTGCTGACTACAGATAGAGACCTCCAGTACTGTACAACACAACAACCTGCTGACTACAGATAGAGACCTCCAGTACTGTACAACACAACAACCTGCTGACTTCAGATAGAGACCTCCAGTACTGTACAACACAACAACCTGCTGACTACAGATAGAGACCTCCAGTACTGTACAACAACCTGCTGACTACAGATAGAGACCTCCAGTACTGTACAACACAACAACCTGCTGACTACAGATAGAGACCTCCAGTACTGTACAACACAACAACCTGCTGACTACAGATAGAGACCTCCAGTACTGTACAACAACCTGCTGACTACAGATAGAGACCTCCAGTACTGTACAACACAACAACCTGCTGACTACAGATAGAGACCTCCAGTACTGTACAACAACCTGCTGACTACAGATAGAGACCTCCAGTACTGTACAACACAACAACCTGCTGACTACAGATAGAGACCTCCAGTACTGTACAACACAACAACCTGCTGACTACAGATAGAGACCTCCAGTACTGTACAACACCCTGCTGACTACAGATAGAGACCTCCAGTACTGTACAACACAACAACCTGCTGACTACAGATAGAGACCTCCAGAACTGTACAACAACCTGCTGACTACAGATAGAGACGTCCAGTACTGTACAACACAACAACCTGCTGACTACAGATAGAGACCTCCAGTACTGTACAACACAACAACCTGCTGACTACAGATAGAGACCTCCAGTACTGTACAACACCCTGCTGACTACAGATAGAGACCTCCAGTACTGTACAACACAACAACCTGCTGACTACAGATAGAGACCTCCAGTACTGTACAACAACCTGCTGACTACAGATAGAGACCTCCAGTACTGTACAACACAACAACCTGCTGACTACAGATAGAGACCTCCAGTACTGTACAACAACAACCTGCTGACTACAGATAGAGACCTCCAGTACTGTACAACACAACAACCTGCTGACTACAGATAGAGACCTCTAGTACTGTACAACACAACAACCTGCTGACTACAGATAGAGACCTCCAGTACTGTACAACACAACAACCTGCTGACTACAGATAGAGACCTCCAGTAATGTACAACAACCTGCTGACTACAGATAGAGACCTCCAGTACTGTACAACAACCTGCTGACTACAGATAGAGACCTCCAGTACTGTACAACACAACAACCTGCTGACTACAGATAGAGACCTCCAGTACTGTACAACAACCTGCTGACTACAGATAGAGACCTCCAGTACTGTACAACACAACAACCTGCTGACTACAGATAGAGACCTCCAGTACTGTACAACACAACAACCTGCTGACTACAGATAGAGACCTCCAGTACTGTACAACACAACAACCTGCTGACTACAGATAGAGACCTCCAGAACTGTACAACACAACAACCTGCTGACTACAGATAGAGACCTCCAGTACTGTACAACACAACAACCTGCTGACTACAGATAGAGACCTCCAGTACTGTACAACACAACAACCTGCTGACTACAGATGGAGACCTCCAGTACTGTACAACACAACAACCTGCTGACTACAGATAGAGACCTCCAGTACTGTACAACACAACAACCTGCTGACTACAGATAGAGACCTCCAGTACTGTACAACAACCTGCTGACTACAGATAGACCTCCAGTACTGTACAACACAACAACCTGCTGACTACAGATAGAGACCTCCAGTACTGTACAACACAACAACCTGCTGACTACAGATAGAGACCTCCAGTACTGTACAACACAACAACCTGCTGACTACAGATAGAGACCTCCAGTACTGTACAACACAACAACCTGCTGACTACAGATAGAGACCTCCAGTAATGTACAACACAACAACCTGCTGACTTCAGATAGAGACCTCCAGTACTGTACAACAACCTGCTGACTACAGATAGAGACCTCCAGTACTGTACAACACAACAACCTGCTGACTACAGATAGAGACCTCCAGTACTGTACAACACAACAACCTGCTGACTACAGATAGAGACCTCCAGTACTGTACAACAACCTGCTGACTACAGATAGAGACCTCCAGTACTGTACACACAACAACCTGCTGACTACAGATAGAGACCTCCAGTACTGTACAACACAACAACCTGCTGACTACAGATAGAGACCTCCAGTACTGTACAACACAACAACCTGCTGACTACAGATAGAGACCTCCAGAACTGTACACACAACAACCTGCTGACTACAGATAGAGACCTCCAGTACTGTACAACACAACAACCTGCTGACTACAGATAGAGACCTCCAGTACTGTACAACACACAACCTGCTGACTACAGATGGAGACCTCCAGTACTGTCAACAACAACAACCTGCTGACTACAGATAGAGGACCTCCAGTACTGTACAACCACAACAACCTGCTGACTACAGATAGAGACCTCCAGTACTGTACAACAACCTGCTGACTACAGATAGACCTCCAGTACTGTACAACACAACAACCTGCTGACTACAGATAGAGACCTCCAGTACTGTACAACACAACAACCTGCTGACTACAGATAGAGACCTCCAGTACTGTACAACACAACAACCTGCATGGACTACAGATAGAGACCTCCAGTACTGTACAACAACCTGCTGACTACAGATAGAGACCTCAGTACTGTACAACACAACAACCTGCTGACTACAGATAGAGACCTCCAGTACTGTACAACACAACAACCTGCTGACTACAGATAGAGACCTCCAGTACTGTACAACACAACAACCTGCTGACTACAGATAGAGACCTCCGAACTGTACAACACAACAACCTGCTGACTACAGATAGAGACCTCCAGTACTGTACAACACAACAACCTGCTGACTACAGATAGAGACCTCCAGTACTGTACAACACAACAACCTGCTGACTACAGATGGAGACCTCCAGTACTGTACAACACAACAACCTGCTGACTACAGATAGAGACCTCCAGTACTGTACAACACAACAACCTGCTGACTACAGATAGAGACCTCCAGTACTGTACAACAACCTGCTGACTACAGATAGCCTCCAGTACTGTACAACACAACAACCTGCTGACTACAGAT
This sequence comes from Salmo trutta, assembly GCF_901001165.1. Taxonomy (NCBI): domain Eukaryota; kingdom Metazoa; phylum Chordata; class Actinopteri; order Salmoniformes; family Salmonidae; genus Salmo; species Salmo trutta. The sequence goes on along the minus strand of NC_042993.1, from coordinate 1,868,978 downwards.
AGAGACCTCCAGTACTGTACAACACAACAACCTGCTGACTACAGATAGAGACCTCCAGTACTGTACAACACAACAACCTGCTGACTACAGATAGAGACCTCCAGTACTGTACAACACAACAACCTGCTGACTACAGATAGAGACCTCCAGTACTGTACAACACAACAACCTGCTGACTTCAGATAGAGACCTCCAGTACTGTACAACACAACAACCTGCTGACTACAGATAGAGACCTCCAGTACTGTACAACAACCTGCTGACTACAGATAGAGACCTCCAGTACTGTACAACACAACAACCTGCTGACTACAGATAGAGACCTCCAGTACTGTACAACACAACAACCTGCTGACTACAGATAGAGACCTCCAGTACTGTACAACAACCTGCTGACTACAGATAGAGACCTCCAGTACTGTACAACACAACAACCTGCTGACTACAGATAGAGACCTCCAGTACTGTACAACAACCTGCTGACTACAGATAGAGACCTCCAGTACTGTACAACACAACAACCTGCTGACTACAGATAGAGACCTCCAGTACTGTACAACACAACAACCTGCTGACTACAGATAGAGACCTCCAGTACTGTACAACACCCTGCTGACTACAGATAGAGACCTCCAGTACTGTACAACACAACAACCTGCTGACTACAGATAGAGACCTCCAGAACTGTACAACAACCTGCTGACTACAGATAGAGACGTCCAGTACTGTACAACACAACAACCTGCTGACTACAGATAGAGACCTCCAGTACTGTACAACACAACAACCTGCTGACTACAGATAGAGACCTCCAGTACTGTACAACACCCTGCTGACTACAGATAGAGACCTCCAGTACTGTACAACACAACAACCTGCTGACTACAGATAGAGACCTCCAGTACTGTACAACAACCTGCTGACTACAGATAGAGACCTCCAGTACTGTACAACACAACAACCTGCTGACTACAGATAGAGACCTCCAGTACTGTACAACAACAACCTGCTGACTACAGATAGAGACCTCCAGTACTGTACAACACAACAACCTGCTGACTACAGATAGAGACCTCTAGTACTGTACAACACAACAACCTGCTGACTACAGATAGAGACCTCCAGTACTGTACAACACAACAACCTGCTGACTACAGATAGAGACCTCCAGTAATGTACAACAACCTGCTGACTACAGATAGAGACCTCCAGTACTGTACAACACAACAACCTGCTGACTACAGATAGAGACCTCCAGTACTGTACAACAACCTGCTGACTACAGATAGAGACCTCCAGTACTGTACAACACAACAACCTGCTGACTACAGATAGAGACCTCCAGTACTGTACAACACAACAACCTGCTGACTACAGATAGAGACCTCCAGTACTGTACAACACAACAACCTGCTGACTACAGATAGAGACCTCCAGAACTGTACAACACAACAACCTGCTGACTACAGATAGAGACCTCCAGTACTGTACAACACAACAACCTGCTGACTACAGATAGAGACCTCCAGTACTGTACAACACAACAACCTGCTGACTACAGATGGAGACCTCCAGTACTGTACAACACAACAACCTGCTGACTACAGATAGAGACCTCCAGTACTGTACAACACAACAACCTGCTGACTACAGATAGAGACCTCCAGTACTGTACAACAACCTGCTGACTACAGATAGACCTCCAGTACTGTACAACACAACAACCTGCTGACTACAGATAGAGACCTCCAGTACTGTACAACACAACAACCTGCTGACTACAGATAGAGACCTCCAGTACTGTACAACACAACAACCTGCTGACTACAGATAGAGACCTCCAGTACTGTACAACACAACAACCTGCTGACTACAGATAGAGACCTCCAGTAATGTACAACACAACAACCTGCTGACTTCAGATAGAGACCTCCAGTACTGTACAACAACCTGCTGACTACAGATAGAGACCTCCAGTACTGTACAACACAACAACCTGCTGACTACAGATAGAGACCTCCAGTACTGTACAACACAACAACCTGCTGACTACAGATAGAGACCTCCAGTACTGTACAACACAACAACCTGCTGACTTCAGATAGAGACCTCCAGTACTGTACAACACAACAACCTGCTGACTACAGATAGAGACCTCCAGTACTGTACAACAACCTGCTGACTACAGATAGAGACCTCCAGTACTGTACAACACAACAACCTGCTGACTACAGATAGAGACCTCCAGTACTGTACAACACAACAACCTGCTGACTACAGATAGAGACCTCCAGTACTGTACAACACAACAACCTGCTGACTACAGATAGAGACCTCCAGTACTGTACAACACCCTGCTGACTACAGATAGAGACCTCCAGTACTGTACAACACAACAACCTGCTGACTACAGATAGAGACCTCCAGTACTGTACAACAACCTGCTGACTACAGATAGAGACGTCCAGTACTGTACAACACAACAACCTGCTGACTACAGATAGAGACCTCCAGTACTGTACAACACAACAACCTGCTGACTACAGATAGAGACCTCCAGTACTGTACAACACCCTGCTGACTACAGATAGAGACCTCCAGTACTGTACAACACAACAACCTGCTGACTACAGATAGAGACCTCCAGTACTGTACAACAACCTGCTGACTACAGATAGAGACCTCCAGTACTGTACAACACAACAACCTGCTGACTACAGATAGAGACCTCCAGTACTGTACAACACAACAACCTGCTGACTACAGATAGAGACCTCCAGTACTGTACAACACAACAACCTGCTGACTACAGATAGAGACCTCCAGTACTGTACAACACAACAACCTGCTGACTACAGATAGAGACCTCTAGTACTGTACAACACAACAACCTGCTGACTACAGATAGAGACCTCCAGTACTGTACAACACAACAACCTGCTGACTACAGATAGAGACCTCCAGTAATGTACAACAACCTGCTGACTACAGATAGAGACCTCCAGTACTGTACAACAACCTGCTGACTACAGATAGAGACCTCCAGTACTGTACAACAACCTGCTGACTACAGATAGAGACCTCCAGTACTGTACAACAACCTGCTGACTACAGATAGAGACCTCCAGTACTGTACAACACAACAACCTGCTGACTACAGATAGAGACCTCCAGTACTGTACAACACAACAACCTGCTGACTACAGATAGAGACCTCCAGTAATGTACAACAACCTGCTGACTACAGATAGAGACCTCCAGTACTGTACAACAACCTGCTGACTACAGATAGAGACCTCCAGTACTGTACAACAACCTGCTGACTACAGATAGAGACCTCCAGTACTGTACAACAACCTGCTGACTACAGATAGAGACCTCCAGTACTGTACAACAACCTGCTGACTACAGATATAGGAGGTGAAAGAAAGGAAGACATAGAGAGAAATAATACACTCAACAGGGGAATAAGGGAGAGAGAGATTAAGTGGAAGGAGAGAGAGAAGGCTGAGAGAGAGTAGGATACCGCAGTGTGAGAAACAGAGAGACAGCGAGACAAAGGGAGAGAGAGGGACAGTGAGGCTGTGTGAAGAGAAACACTAGACTGATTCAGGACAGGGATGTCGCAATACACACACAGTGACTCACACCATTAACAATGAACAACTCACGCACGCACACACACACACACACACACAGACTGAACAGAGAATACCGTCTCAATACAAATCACATCCATAATCTCATGAGAATCATCTGTGTGAATTTGACGATAATGACATAATGATATGATGGTGCCTCTAGTGATTGTGATATTAACTACAGGTTGTTATCTACACTAGTGATTGTGATATTAACTACAGGTTGTTATCTACACTAGTGATTGTAATATTAACTACAGGTTGTATCTACACTAGTGATTGTAATATTAACTACAGGTTGTCATCTACACTAGTGATTGTAATATTAACTACAGGTTGTTATCTACACTAACTACAGGTTGTTATCTACACTAGTGATTGTGATATTAACTACAGGTTGTATCTACACTAGTGATTGTGATATTAACTACAGGTTGTATCTACACTAGTGATTGTGATATTAACTACAGGTTGTTATCTACACTAGTGATTGTGATATTAACTACAGGTTGTTATCTACACTAGTGATTGTGATATTAACTACAGGTTGTATCTACACTAGTGATTGTGATATTAACTACAGGTTGTATCTACACTAGTGATTGTAATATTAACTACAGGTTGTCATCTACACTAGTGATTGTAATATTAACTACAGGTTGTCATCTACACTAGTGATTGTGATATTAACTACAGGTTGTTATCTACACTAGTGATTGTGATATTAACTACAGGTTGTATCTACACTAGTGATTGTGATATTACCTACAGGTTGTATCTACACTAGTGATTGTGATATTAACTACAGGTTGTTATCTACACTAGTGATTGTGATATTAACTACAGGTTGTTATCTACACTAGTGATTGTGATATTAATTACAGGTTGTATCTACACTAGTGATTGTGATATTAACTACCGGTTGTTATCGACACTAGTGATTGTGATATTAACTACAGGCTGTATCTACACTAGTGATTGTAATATTAACTACAGGTTGTATCTACACTAGTGATTGTAATATTAACTACAGGTTGTCATCTACACTAGTGATTGTAATATTAACTACAGGTTGTTATCTACACTAGTGATTGTGATATTAACTACAGGTTGTATCTACACTAGTGATTGTGATATTAACTACAGGTTGTATCTACACTAGTGATTGTGATATTAACTACCGGTTGTTATCTACACTAGTGATTGTGATATTAATCTCAGTATTAGTGTAACACAGCCACTGTCTTATGTAGTGATCTCAGTATTAGTGTAACACAGCCACTGTCTCATGTAGTGATCTCAGTATTAGTGTAACACAGCCACTATCTCAGTCCAATAACAATGACACACACTGTTGGGATATAAATTGATTCTGCTGATAGGGCCAAACTGTCTCCTGGGACTGGTGAGGAATGCGAGGGGCAGGCGGCGTATGTGTGTGTGTGTGTGTGTGTGTGTGTGTGTGTGTGTGTGTGTGTGTGTGTGTGTGTGTGGCCCGGGGGGTAGGAGGAGCCTTGATAAAACCAGGCTGGAAATATAATGAGTGTCAGATATACTGTAAATAGACTCATGCTTTAACACTCAGACATGTGCTCACAGGCCAATGTCAGCACGTGTGTGTGTCTGTGCATGTGGGTGTGTTGGTGAGAGATTTGCATTGAGCAGCTGTTTGTGAAGCTGTTGTGTTGTTATCTTGTTTTGTGCCTGTGTTCATGCATGTGTGTGTGTGTGCATGTGTGTGGGAGTGTGTATGCATATGGGTATTTGTGCATGTGTGTGTGTGTGTGTATGTGTGTGTGTACCTGGCCTCTTTGAACTTCTTCAGTAGACTGGGTCGGTCCTGGTTCCTGCGTCTCCTGAACCATCTCTGCACCTGTCTCTCTGAACAACCTGTCTGCTTACACAGACTGTCTATAGAACTCTGTCGGAGGGAGGGAGAGCGGGGGATAGGGGGAGAGAGAAAGGGAGGAGGGAGAGAGGGAGAGAGAGAGAGCGTAGAAAGGGATACAGTTTAGCAAAATGATTTGTGTGGTACTGTATACAGATGTAGGATCTTAATTTGAGTCAGTTTGTGTGGTGCTGTACACAGATGTAGGATCTTAATTTGAGTCAGTTTGCTACAGCAGGAAAATAATTCTGCAGCAACAGGATATGTGAATTATTATATGGATTATAATTAGGGGTTGATACATTTTTTGTTAGGGCAAATCAAGTCTGAAATGACAAACTTTAGAAGCCTTTTTAAAACTCAAATACACTACAAGTTTACATTTCCTGCTGTGCAGAATTTTTTTTGCAACAAAAGACTGAACAAATTAAGATCTGTAGCAATTGTGTAGTGCTAATGTGTTCATGTGTGTGCGTGCGTACCTGTGTGCATGTGTCTCTGTGCTTGCGTGCATTGGTGTAGTCTTTTTTAGTTGTGTTACCTGTGAGGGGTTCTTGGTTGTGTTACAGTAGAATGACTCCAGTGTGGGGTTGTGTGACACTGTGAGCCTAACTTTCTCCTTCACCCCCATGACAGCAGCCAGTGGGGTGGCCACTAACCTGCACACACAGAGAGGGGGAGAGAGGGATGAGATGGGAGGAAGAGAGAGAGAGAGGGCATGGTATTGCTGGGCACAATTGTTCAGTTGATTGGAGCATGTGGGTTTGCTATTATCATGAGGGAGGATGGAGAGGTATGAAGGGAGGGAGAAAAAGTAATAGAGAGAGAGAGTGACAGAGAAAGGTTACGTCTTGATTGATTGCTATGGCTAAGCTAACAGACAACATACAGGTGGGTTCTAAAAATATGAGAGAAGAGGAGAAGAGAGGGAAGGAAAGGACACAGAGGAGAAGAGGAAGCAGAGATATGATCAGAGTGACTCAGTGAAAACAGACCGAGATTAAATTACAGATTGAAGGTAAAATAATGTAATTAAAGACTAGCGGAGGAGAGGACAAGATGGACAGAGGGAAGAGGGAGAGAGGGAGGGAGGGAGAAAGAAAAAGGGTGGAGGGAGGGGGAGAGGGAGAGGCAAAGGAATATAAACATGTAGACAGATGGGGAAAGAGAAGAGGTATAAACATGTAGACAGATGGGGGAAAGAGAAGAGGTATAAACACATGTAGACAGATGGGGGAAGAGAAGAGGTATAAACATGTAGACAGATGGGGAAAGAGAAGAGGTATAAACATGTAGACAGATGGGGAAAGAGAAGAGGTATAAACATGTAGACAGATGGGGGAAAGAGAAGAGGTATAAACACATGTAGACAGATGGGGGAAGAGAAGAGGTATAAACATGTAGACAGATGGGGGAAAGAGAAGAGGTATAAACACGTAGACAGATGGGGGAAAGAGAAGAGGTATAAACATGTAGACAGATGGGGGAAAGAGAAGAGGTATAAACACGTAGACAGATGGGGAAAGAGAAGAGGTATAAACATGTAGACAGATGGGGAAAGAGAAGAGGTATAAACACATGTAGACAGATGGGGGGAAGAGAAGAGGTTTAAACACATGTAGACAGATGGGGAAAGAGAAGAGGTATAAACACGTAGACAGATGGGGGAAAGAGAAGAGGTATAAACATGTAGACAGATGGGGAAAGAGAAGAGGTATAAACACATGTAGACAGATGGGGGAAAGAGAAGAGGTATAAACATGTAGACAGATGGGTGAAAGAGAAGAGGTATAAACACATGTAGACAGATGGGGGAAAGAGAAGAGGTATAAACATGTAGACAGATGGGTGAAAGAGAATAGGTATAAACACATGTAGACAGATGGGGGAAAGAGAAGAGGTATAAACACATGTAGACAGATGGGGAAAGAGAAGAGGTATAAACATGTAGACAGATGGGGGGGAAGAGAAGAGGTATAAACACATGTAGACAGATGGGGAAAGAGAAGAGGTATAAACACATGTAGACAGATGGGGGAAAGAGAAGAGGTATAAACACATGTAGACAGATGGGGAAGAGAAGAGGTATAAACATGTAGACAGATGGGGGAAAGAGAAGAGGTATAAACATGTAGACAGATGGGGAAGAGAAGAGGTATAAACATGTAGACAGATGGGGGAAAGAGAAGAGGTATAAACACGTAGACAGATGGGGGAAAGAGAAGAGGTATAAACACATGTAGACAGATGGGGGGAAGAGAAGAGGTATAAACATGTAGACAGATGGGGGAAAGAGAAGAGGTATAAACATGTAGACAGATGGGGGAAAGAGAAGAGGTATAAACACATGTAGACAGATGGGGGAAAGAGAAGAGGTATAAACACATGTAGACAGATGGGGGAAAGAGAAGAGGTATAAACACATGTAGACAGATGGGGGGGAAGAGAAGAGGTATAAACATGTAGACAGATGGGGGGGAAGAGAAGAGGTATAAACACATGTAGACAGATGGGGGAAAGAGAAGAGGTATAAACACGTAGACAGATGGGGAAAGAGAAGAGGTATAAACATGTAGACAGATGGGTGAAAGAGAAGAGGTATAAACATGTAGACAGATGGGTGAAAGAGAAGAGGTATAAACACATGTAGACAGATGGGGAAAGAGAAGAGGTATAAACACATGTAGACAGATGGGGGAAAGAGAAGAGGTATAAACACATGTAGACAGATGGGGGAAAGAGAAGATGTATAAACACGTAGACAGATGGGGAAAGAGAAGAGGTATAAACACATGTAGACAGATGGGTGAAAGAGAAGAGGTATAAACACGTAGACAGATGGGGGGAAGAGAAGAGGTATAAACACATGTAGACAGATGGGGAGAAGAGAAGAGGTATAAACATGTAGACAGATGGGGGAAGAGAAGAGGTATAAACATGTAGACAGATGGGGGAAAGAGAAGAGGTATAAACACATGTAGACAGATGGGGAAAGAGAAGAGGTATAAACACATGTAGACAGATGGGGGAAAGAGAAGAGGTATAAACACATGTAGACAGATGGGGAAAGAGAAGAGGTATAAACACATGTAGACAGATGGGGAAAGAGAAGAGGTATAAACATGTAGACAGATGGGTGAAAGAGAAGAGGTATAAACATGTAGACAGATGGGTGAAAGAGAAGAGGTATAAACATGTAGACAGATGGGGGAAAGAGAAGAGGTATAAACACATGTAGACAGATGGGGAAAGAGAAGAGGTATAAACACATGTAGACAGATGGGGGAAAGAGAAGAGGTATAAACACATGTAGACAGATGGGGAAAGAGAAGAGGTATAAACACATGTAGACAGATGGGGAAAGAGAAGAGGTATAAACATGTAGACAGATGGGGGAAAGAGAAGAGGTATAAACACGTAGACAGATGGGGGAAAGAGAAGAGGTATAAACATGTAGACAGATGGGGGAAAGAGAAGAGGTATAAACACATGTAGACAGATGGGGAAAGAGAAGAGGTATAAACATGTAGACAGATGGGGGAAAGAGAAGAGGTATAAACATGTAGACAGATGGGGAAAGAGAAGAGGTATAAACACATGTAGACAGATGGGGGAAAGAGAAGAGGTATAAACATGTAGACAGATGGGGGGAAAGAGAAGAGGTATAAACACATGTAGACAGATGGGGGAAAGAGAAGAGGTATAAACACATGTAGACAGATGGGGAAAGAGAAGAGGTATAAACATGTAGACAGATGGGGGGGAAGAGAAGAGGTATAAACACATGTAGACAGATGGGGGGAAGAGAAGAGGTATAAACACACGTAGACAGATGGGGGGAAGAGAAGAGGTATAAACACATGTAGACAGATGGGGGGGAAGAGAAGAGGTATAAACACATGTAGACAGATGGGGAAAGAGAAGAGGTATAAACATGTAGACAGATGGGGAAAGAGAAGAGGTATAAACATGTAGACAGATGGGGAAAGAGAAGAGGTATAAACACATGTAGACAGATGGGGAAAGAGAAGAGGTATAAACATGTAGACAGATGGGGAAGAGAAGAGGTATAAACACATGTAGACAGATGGGGAAAGAGAAGAGGTATAAACACATGTAGACAGATGGGGGAAAGAGAAGAGGTATAAACATGTAGACAGATGGGGAAAGAGAAGAGGTATAAACATGTAGACAGATGGGGAAGAGAAGAGGTATAAACACATGTAGACAGATGGGGGAAAGAGAAGAGGTATAAACACATGTAGACAGATGGGGGAAAGAGAAGAGGTATAAACACATGTAGACAGATGGGGAAAGAGAAGAGGTATAAACATGTAGACAGATGGGGGGGAAGAGAAGAGGTATAAACACATGTAGACAGATGGGGGGAAGAGAAGAGGTATAAACACACGTAGACAGATGGGGGGAAGAGAAGAGGTATAAACACATGTAGACAGATGGGGGGGAAGAGAAGAGGTATAAACATGTAGACAGATGGGGAAAGAGAAGAGGTATAAACATGTAGACAGATGGGGAAAGAGAAGAGGTATAAACATGTAGACAGATGGGGGAAAGAGAAGAGGTATAAACATGTAGACAGATGGGGGAAAGAGAAGAGGTATAAACATGTAGACAGATGGGGGAAAGAGAAGAGGTATAAACACATGTACAGATGGGGAAAGAGAAGAGGTATAAACATGTAGACAGATGGGGGGAAGAGAAGAGGTATAAACACATGTAGACAGATGGGGAAAGAGAAGAGGTATAAACATGTAGACAGATGGGGAAAGAGAAGAGGTATAAACACATGTAGACAGATGGGGGAAAGAGAAGAGGTATAAACATGTAGACAGATGGGGGAAAGAGAAGAGGTATAAACATGTAGACAGATGGGGAAAGAGAAGAGGTATAAACACATGTAGACAGATGGGGAGAAGAGAAGAGGTACAGTGGGGGAAAAAAGTATTTGATCCCCTGCTGATTTTGTACGTTTGCCCACTGACAAAGGAAGGATCAGTCTATAATTTTAATGGTAGGTTTATTTGAACAGTGAGAAACTGAATAACAACAAAAATATCCAGAAAAACGCATGTCAGAAATGTTATAAATTGATTTGCATTTTAAATGAGGGAAATAAGTATTTGACCCCTTCTCAATCAGAAAGATTTCTGTATCCCAGGTGTCTTTTATACAGGTAACGAGCTGAGATTAGGAGCACACTCTTAAAGGGAGTGCTCCTAATCTCAGTTTGTTACCTGTATAAAAGACACCTGTCCACAGAAGCAATCAATCAATCAGATTCCAAACTCTCCACCATGGCCAAGACCAAAGAGCTCTCCAAGGATGTCAGGGACAAGATTGTAGACCTACACAAGGCTGGAATGGGCTACAAGACCATCACCAAGCAGCTTGGTGAGAAGGTGACAACATTTGGTGCGATTATTCGCAAATGGAATAAACACAAAAGAACTGTCAATATCCCTCGGCCTGGGGCTCCATGCAAGATCTCACCTCGTGGAGTTGCAATGATCATGAGAACGGTGAGGAATCAGCCCAGAACTACACGGGTGGATCTTGTCAATGATCGCAAGGCAGCTGGGACCATAGTCACCAAGAAAACAATTGGTAACACACTACGCCATGAAGGACTGAAATCCTGCAGCGCCCGCAAAGTCCCCCTGCTCAAGAAAGCACATATGCATGCCCGTCTGAAGTTTGCCAATGAACATCTGAATGATTCAGAGGACAACTGGGGAAAGTGTTGGGGTCAGATGAGACCAAAATGGAGCTCTTTGGCATCAACTCAACTCGCCGTGTTTGGAGGAGGAGGAATGCTGCCTATGACCCCAAGAACACCATCTCCACCGTCAAACATGGAGGTGGAAACATAATGCTTTGGGGGTGTTTTTCTGCTAAGGGGACAGGACAACTTCACCGCATCAAAGGGACGATGGACGGGGCCATGTACCGTCAAATCTTGGGTGAGAACCTCCTTCCCTCAGCCAGGGCATTGAAAATGGGTCGTGGATGGGTATTCCAGCATGACAATGACCCAAAACACACGGCCAAGGCAACAAAGGAGTGGCTCAAGAAGAAGCACATTAAGGTCCTGGAGTGGCCCAGCCAGTCTCCAGACCTTAATCCCATAGAAAATCTGTGGAGGGAGCTGAAGGTTCGAGTTGCCAAATGTCAGCCTCGAAACCTTAATGACTTGGAGAAGATCTGCAAAGAGGAGTGGGACAAAATCCCTCCTGAGATGTGTGCAAACCTGGTGGCCAACTACAAGAAACATCTGACCTCTGTGATTGCCAACAAGGGTTTTGCCACCAAGTACTAAGTCATGTTTTGCAGAGGGGTCAAATACTTCTTTCCCTCTGTCACGTCCTGACCAGTTTAGGGAGTATTTGCTATTGTAGTTTGGTCAGGACGTGGCAGAGAGTATTTTTGTTTATGTGTTTCGGGGTGGTGTATGTAGTAGGGTGTTTGATTTATTATTTCCGGGTTTTGGTCTATGTTCTTTCTGGTTTGTTGTATTTCTATGTTTAGGTTGATGGGGGGTTGGACTCTCAATTGGAGGCAGGTGCTTTCTCGTTGAGTCTGATTGAGAGTCCTATATATGGGTAATTGTTTGGTTTGGTGTTGTGGGAGATTGTTTCTTGTTTTGCCTGTGTGAGCATGACAAGACTGTTTTGTTGTTCGTGCGTTATTCATTTTGTTATTTTGGTGTTCTCTTTATTTAAAATAAATAACAAGATGAGCATCCACATTCCTGCTGCGTTTTGGTCCTCTATTCCCGACGACAGCCGTTACACCCTCATTAAAATGCAAATAATTTTATAACGTTTTTCTGGATATTTTTGTTGTTATTCTGTCTCTCACTGTTCAAATAAACCTACTATTAAAATTATAGACTGATCATTTCTTTGTAAGTGGGCAAACGTACAAAATCAGCAGGGGATCAAATACTTTTTCCCCCCACTGTATAAACACATGTAGACAGGTGGGGGGGAAAGAAGAGGTATAAACACATGTAGACAGATGGGGGAAAGAGTCAGAGGATTAATCTTATGAGGGGTGACAGCCAGCCAGCCAAACAGACAGACGTACCTCTCGAAGATCTGTCGTATTAAGAGGAAGGCTAGGGCGATGGGTAGCACCACCCAGAGGTCGCTGGCCTTGGCGTAGACACGGCCATCTTTGTCCTCCAGGTCAGCCCAACCCAGCCCCTCAGGGAACCACAGCCGCTCATTCCAGAACCACTCGCTCAGACTGGACACCATACTGGGGAGAGAACAGAGAAGACCGCTAATATACTGACATTTACACACACACACAGCACACCGCTGGTAGCATGCTGCCTCAGGGGGATGGGAGGAAGGAGTGGTTACATCATCCTTTGTGGTTATTTGAATTGCCAGTGAATGAAAGGATGTGACCAGTTGGCCCCCATGTGTAGGCTACTTCCTGGTCTCTTTATGACACAATGTCTGTCTAATCCTTCTCTATCTCATCCTAGCCAGACACAGGAAGAATGGAAAGGGTTAAAATCACTAACTGAATGAATGTTTATTTATCCATTTCTCTCACAGCAGTTAAATAACAAGAACCATCCCAATCAGTCTAGAGGAAATGTTCATACCTCAACAATCGTCTGAAGTCAAATCCATATTCTAATCTATACCATCTGTTGTGTAAACTGGACGTAACACGCATTGGGAGAAATCTGCAGGCCAAATGAATAGGAAAGATTGGCACCAACTAATTAGATGTAATGACATTGTGCAAATCTTCCCGATTAAATTACAGATGTAGGATCTTCATTTGATCACCCTGTTGCAGGAGAACTGTCCTGCAATGCAGGAAATGTAAAACTTATTGTGTATTTGAGGTTTAAAAAGGCTTCTGAAGTTTGTAATTTCCATTTTGAAATTTCAGACTTAATATTCCCTTACGAAAAATGTATCAATCCCTACAAAAATGTAAATTAATTATAATCTACATAATAATCACATTCATGTTGATGTAGGATTAGTTTCCTGCTGTAGCAAACTGGCACAAATTAAAAATGGAATCCAAAAGGTCGCGGGCAACCTCATGCTTCCCCCACGTGTTGTGTTGTTTTCCCACTTTCAACAAAAACAAGCCACCTTGGACTGGCCTTCTGGGAAAGGTGTGTCTTTGCTCGAAATCCCACCCACTCAAACGACCCCTGCTGCTCCATGGCTCTGGAGTGGAAGTCACTAGCTAGCTAACTTGTTTGCAGATAAACTGTTTTGGTTGCAGGGACTAAGTTTTCAGAAAATGTCGACAGCAACAAGCACCATTCTCGGATCTGAATAAACTTGACCCCAAAAGAGAAAAAGGGAGAAAAAGACTGCTCATTACCTATCCAGAAACCTGATAAACATAGGAATTAATTTTGAAAGGTGGTAGAGTGATGCCGAAATGGCCACCGTTCGCATGGACTGATAGGTAAATGTTTGGTTGTGTTGCGTTTTTAGCCTGCTAGCTACGTTAGATGATAACCTTAGTGTGTTAGATATTCAAGCTAGCTAGCACGTCTACTTAGCTAGCTGGCTAACTAGCTAACATCTTCTGTATTCTGACTGTTTTGTAACGTTACAAATTTTTAACAAGAATTTATTTAAACTACCTTACGTTAGCTAGCTAAAGCTAGATATGCAGATTGTTGACATGGAACACAGACCGTGAGGGATAGAAGAAGGACGCTGGATTAGCGCACAATCAATAAATCAAATCTAATTTAGTGGATATTCGTCAAATCCGTCATGATTGATGTATTGTAACAGGCTAACACTGTGGTTAATAAAGTCTGATTTGATATATTTGGCTGTTTTTACTGAATAACATTTAGAAGTAGTTCCTTTTCATGTTTTGAAGAAGTTACTGCTAAATACTACATCTTTAAATCTAAATCCAACATCTTTAGGTTCAGGGCCTGCAGACTCCTAACAAGTGTCAACATACTATCAACATAACATTTAGGACAGAGACCTGCAGACTACTAACTAGTGGTCAACATACTATCAACACAACATTTAGGACAGAGACCTGCAGACTCCTAACTAGTGGTCAACATACTATCAACACAACATTTAGGACAGAGACCTGCAGACTCCTAACTAGTGGTCAACATACTATCAACACAACATTTAGGACAGAGACCTGCAGACTCCTAACTAGTGGTCAACATACTATCAACACAACATTTAGGACAGAGACCTGCAGACTCCTAACTAGTGGTCAACATAACATTTAGGACAGAGACCTGCAGACTCCTAACTAGTGGTCAACATACTATCAACACAACATTTAGGACAGAGACCTGCAGACTCCTAACTAGTGGTCAACATACTATCAACACAACATTTAGGACAGAGACCTGCAGACTCCTAACTAGTGGTCCACATACTATCAACACAACATTTAGGACAGAGACCTGCAGACTCCTAACTAGTGGTCAACATACTATCAACACAACATTTAGGACAGAGACCTGCAGACTCCTAACTAGTGGTCCACATACTATCATCACAACATTTAGGACAGAGACCTGCAGACTCCTAACTAGTGGTCAACATACTATCAACACAACATTTAGGACAGAGACCTGCAGACTCCTAACTAGTGGTCAACATACTATCAACACAACATTTAGGACAGAGACCTGCAGACTCCTAACTAGTGGTCAACATACTATCAACACAACATTTAGGACAGAGACCTGCAGACTCCTAACTAGTGGTCAACATACTATCAACACAACATTTAGGACAGAGACCGGCAGACTCCTAACTAGTGGTCAACATACTATCAACACAACATTTAGGACAGAGACCTGCAGACTCCTAACTAGTGGTCAACATACTATCAACACAACATTTAGGACAGAGACCTGCAGACTCCTAACTAGTGGTCAACATACTATCAACACAACATTTAGGACAGAGACCTGCCAGACTCCTAACTAGTGGTCAACATACTATCAACACAACATTTAGGACAGAGACCTGCAGACTCCTAACTAGTGGTCAACATACTATCAACACAACATTTAGGACAGAGACCTGCAGACTCCTAACTAGTGGTCAACATACTATCAACACAACATTTAGGACAGAGACCTGCAGACTCCTAACTAGTGGTCAACATACTATCAACACAACATTTAGGACAGAGACCTGCAGACTCCTAACTAGTGGTCACATACTATCAACACAACATTTAGGACAGAGACCTGCAGACTCCTAACTAGTGGTCAACATACTATCAACACAACATTTAGGACAGAGACCTGCAGACTCCTAACTAGTGGTCAACATACTATCAACACAACATTTAGGACAGAGACCTGCAGACTCCTAACTAGTGGTCAACATACTATCAACACAACATTTAGGACAGAGACCTGCAGACTCCTAACTAGTGGTCAACATACTATCAACACAACATTTAGGACAGAGACCTGCAGACTCCTAACTAGTGGTCAACATACTATCAACACAACATTTAGGACAGAGACCTGCAGACTCCTAACTAGTGGTCAACATACTATCAACACAACATTTAGGACAGAGACCTGCAGACTCCTAACTAGTGGTCAACATACTATCAACACAACATTTAGGACAGAGACCTGCAGACTCCTAACTAGTGGTCAACATACTATCAACACAACATTTAGGACAGAGACCTGCAGACTCCTAACTAGTGGTCAACATACTATCAACACAACATTTAGGACAGAGACCTGCAGACTCCTAACTAGTGGTCAACATACTATCAACACAACATTTAGGACAGAGACCTGCAGACTCCTAACTAGTGGTCCACATACTATCAACACAACATTTAGGACAGAGACCTGCAGACTCCTAACTAGTGGTCCACATACTATCAACACAACACAACAGGTGTAGGAGATACCCAGTGGCCCACAGAGGGGAAGTACAACTGAACATAAATCACTTCTTCATTCATCCACCACATGGACATGGCCACATGGACATGGCATAGCAATGCCTATATACAGTCAGCACAGGCGAAACACAGTTTCCAGTGTATTAATGCCAAGTAATACAGTCAGTCCACCCTCAAAACACTAGCTTACTAGGGATTGCTTCATTATGCAGTGTAGCCTAGTATCTATAGCAACAGTATATACCGTATTTAGCTGCTATTTAGCTGTTATTCATAAACTTTTTATAAAAATGACATCAAATAGCCTAACAATGTGGAAAAAAGTAGTCGGCTTGAGGATTAATTCAGCCACTATTTAGCCGATTGTTGAACTAAGCGGGTTTTGTCTGGCTTATAGCTTACACAAATGGGCTGCAATATTCAAGGTAAATTAAATTAAATCCAATTTGAGAGACTCCCCTGGTCTGAAGTCCTCCTTGCACCTTCTCTCTCTGTGTCTCTTTTTCTCTTTCTTTCTCTTAGAAAATATTATCTCTGTGTCTGTGTCTCTTTTTGTTCTATGTAGAGGCCTATAGTAGCTACAGTATTTGCGACTGTCGCCTTGCTTTCTTGTGTGCACATTTTTTCACCGCGGCCTATAGGTCCAGGTTGCGGGAGTATTGCCAACCCAGACAGTCTTTCCTGTGACATTATATGTCCATTGCGCTGCACACAATTTAAACAGTCTTGAATGATGTATGCCAAGGTATACCTGAGATAAGGCACTGTTGATATTGCAACCTCACAACTCAAATGCCGGTTCACCAGTATGAACAAAATAGCAAACAGCTTTTTTTGTTCATGCCCTCAAGAACTGTTGGCCGCTAAAGATGATCATCTGTTTGCATCTGCCAATTTATTGACTGTTAAGTATCCAGACGATCTGTCCCCAGAGCTTTCAATAGGCTACAGTTAATCTCTTTCCGTAAGCTGTTGAGGCCGGCAATTAAGGAGAATGAGAGGCTCAATTAAAGATGTTGCAGAACTGCTGTATTTGAAGAACAACTCTTCTGCCCAGTTCCCCTGATGTTGCTATGGCAATCAAGATGTTTTTACCATCCCTGTAACTGTCGCTTTTGCGGAGAGATCGTTTTCAAAACTAAAACTCATTAAAAAACTCCCTATGAAGCATTAGGGCTCTCGGTCTCATATGTGCTTTTGAACAACTGAGTAAGCTCCTCATTGTACTGGCACCTTCATAGCTGTTACCACAACATTTGTTGTTCACTGATATCCCAGTCTGGTCTCATAGACTAGACGTAACATAGTAAACATAAATCCGGAACACTCAAATGAGTATATGTTACATTTGGTACGGTTACGTAAGATATAAGGTTACTTAAAGCAAAAACGAAAGGAGGGTGGTTGTTAGGGGTGGGTGGGTGGGAGTATAACACAAACGTCTAGCAACACAAACATCTAGAAACCCAAAGGTTGCATGTTTGATCAGACAACTTTAGCATTTTAGCTAATTGCCAACTTTGCAACTACTTTTTTGCTACGTTGCAACTAAACCCAGCAAAAAACGAAACGTCTTCTCACTGTCAACTGCGTTTATTTTCAGCAAACTTAACATGTGTAAATATTTGTATGAACATAACAAGATTCAACAACTGAGATGTGACATGTGACTAACAGAAATTGAATAATGTGTCCCTGAACAAAGGGGGGGTCAAAATCAAAAGTAACAGTCAGTATCTGGTGTGACCACCAGCTGCATTAAGTACTGCAGTGTATCTCCTCCTCATGGGCTGCACCATATTTGCCAGTTCTTGCTGTGAGATGTTACCCCACTCTTCCACCAAGGCACCTGCAAGTTCCCAGACAATTCTGGGGGGAATGGCCCTGGCCCTCACCCTCCGATCCAACAGGTCGCAGATGTGCTCAATGGGATTGAGATCCGGGCTCTTCGCTGGCCATGGCAGAACACTGACATTCCTGGAAATCACGCACAGAACGAGCAGTATGGCTGGTGGCATTGTCATTTTGGAGGGTCATGTCAGGATGAGCCTGCAGGAAGGGTACCACATGAGGGAGGAGGATGTCTTCCCTGTAACGCACGCGTTGAGATTTCCTGCAATGACAACAAGCTCAGTCCGATGATGCTCACCGCCCCAGACCACCCTCCACCTCCAAATCGATCCCGCTCCAGAGTACAGGCCTCAGTGTTTCTGTCAGTCCTGTCTGGTCCAACGACGGTGGGTTTGTGCCCATAGGCGACGTTGTTGCCGGTGATGTCTGGTGACGACCTGCCTTACAACAGGCCTACAAGCCCTCAGTCCAGCCTCTCTCAGCCTATTGCGACAGTCTGAGCACTGATGGAGGGATTGTGCGTTCCTGGTGTAACTCGGGCAGTTGTTGTTGCCATCCTGTACATGTCCCACAGGTGTGATGTTCGGATGTACCGATCCTGTGCAGGTGTTGTTACACGTGGCCTGCCACTGCGAGGACGATCAGCTGTCCGTCCTGTCTCCCTGTAGCGATGTCTTAGGAGTCTCACAGTACAGACATTGCAATTTATTTACCCTGGCAACATCTGCTGTCCTCATGCGCCTCCTTGCAGCATGCCTAAGGCACGTTCACGCAGATGAGCAGTTCTTTTGGCGTTTTTCAGAGTCAGTAGAATGGCCTCTTTAGTGTCCTAAGTTTTCATAACTGTGACCTTAATTGCCTACCGTCTGTAAGCTGTTAGTGTCTTAACGACCGTTCTACAGGTGCATGTTCATTCATTGTTTATTGTTCATTGAACAAGCATGGGAAACAGTGTTTGAACCCTTTACAATGAAGATCTGTGAAGTTATTTGGATTTTTACGAATTATCTTTGAAAGACAGGGTCCTGAAAAAGGGACGTTTCTTTTTTTGCTGAGTTTATGTAGCATGTTAGCTAACCCTTCCCCTAACCCTTTTAGCCAACTCTCCCCTAAACCTAACCTTAACCCTAACCCCTAGAGCTAGCTAACGTTAGCATTAGCCACCTAGCTAATGTTAATGAGCATTTCTCCTTTGCCAAGATAATCCATCCACCTGACAGGTGTGGCATATCAAGAAGCTGATTAAAAAGCATGATAATTACACTAGTGCACCTTGTGCTGGGGACAATAAAAGGCCACTCTAAAATGTGCAGTTTTGTCAAACAACACAGTGCCACAGATGTCTCACATTTTGAGAGAGCGTGCAATTGGCATGATGACTGCAGGAATGTCCACCAGAGCTGTTGTCAGAGAATGTAATGTTAATATCTCTACCATAAGTTGCCTCCAACATCGTTTTAGAGAATTTGGCAAGGCGTCCAACCGGCCTCACAACAGCAGACCATGTGTATAGCGTCATGTAGGCGAGCGGTTTGCTGATGTCAACATTGTGAACAGAGAGACCCATACTGGCGGTGGGGTTATGGTATGGGCAGGCATATGCTATGGACAACAAACACAATTGCATTTTATCGATGGCAATTTGAATGCACAGAGATACCGTGATGAGATCCTGAGGCCCATTGTCGTGCCTTTAATCTGCCGCCATCACCTCATGTTTCAGCATGATGATGCACAGCCCTATGTCGCAAGGATCTATTCACAATTCCTGGAAGCTAAAAATGTCGCAGTTCTTCCATGGCTTGCATACTCACCAGACATGTCACCAATTGAGCACGTTTGGGATGCTCTGGATGGACGTGTTTGACAGCGTGTTCCAGTTCCCGCCAATATCCAGCAACTTCTCACAGCCATTGAAGAGGACGCTGCATGAGGCAAATGGTGGTCACACCAGATACTGACTGGTTTTCTGATCCACACCCTTTTTTTTAAGGTATCTGTGACCAACAGATGCATATCTGTATTCCCAGTCATGTGAAATGCATATTTTAGGGCTTAATAAATGTACGTAAATTGACAAGTTCCTTATATGAACTGTAAAATCTTTGAAATTGTTGCATGTTGCATTTTTATATTTTTGTTCAGTATAAATGGAATGTTTTGGATTTACGTACAGGATAATATAAAATGCTCTGAGACCATGTTGCAAGATGATATCACCTTACTTTCAATCAGTTCTTTTCTTCTTATTCAAGGCCTGAGGCACTTCTTCAGTTACATTCCTGAAGCCCAAGAAACAAACACTTGGCTTCCTGATTTATGACAGGCGCTTCGTGGTTTCAGAGAGAGAAAAGTAGAGAGA
Source organism: Salmo trutta (assembly GCF_901001165.1). NCBI lineage: Eukaryota > Metazoa > Chordata > Actinopteri > Salmoniformes > Salmonidae > Salmo > Salmo trutta. Next base: position 1,848,295 of record NC_042993.1, on the reverse strand, counting down.
AGCTTTACTTTGACTGTGATTTGGGTGTGGTAGGATGGGGACGGGAGTTGAGTGGGGGATAGTATGAGTCATCGCTGAATTTTTTGTTGTGAATCACCCATCTGTGCTGAGTCAGAATGTCCTCCCACACACCACTCAACACTGCACCCTAAACCCATCACCCCTCTTTAAACCCCACCCACTCTCCAAACCACTACCCTAAATCCTCTCTGACGCCACCCTCCTACACCCTACCCTACCCACTCCCCCGATTCTCCTCAGCCCCCAAACCCCTCCCCTATCCACTCCCCCTCCCTGATCCCTCCAGGACTTGCCTCATTGCGTTGGTCCCTCCCCAGCTGACGGAAGATCTGAGAGGCAGAGCGAGGCCTCCCTCCCTCCATGCCTATCTCGCTGCCTGCCTCCCTCCTTCATTCCCTGCCTAACATCACTCCCAGACACAGAGCAGGCCTGGCTCTCTTTCAACTATGCAGCTGGATTTACACACACATTAAATACTGATATACAGCCAGGGAAGGGAGTGCCGCTGACACCCAACGGTAGCATACACTGAGATAAACTGGGCTTTTCACATTGGTTAACATGAAATGGATAGGAGCTTCCGGCTAATACAGAACTGACCTTTTGAGCTTCAATAAAAATGTTAGCTAATGCTAGGCTAGCTTTGGATAGCTTAGGTTTAGAAGGCGTGGATCCCCATAGACCAGTCACACTAACAAGACGGTAAATGAAGTTACAAGTTACAACACTAAGTTATGGCTACAGAAGCCTTCATTTCTCACACACACTCTCCCCTGAGACACTGTCGTTGTTCAGTTAATTCCACATCATAGCAGGTTACTCATCAACACCAGACACATTTCCTGTCACAACTCAGAGTGCATCTCAATCGTCTTCCCCTCCTCATCTCCTGTCCTTCATCAGGGGTGTACCTCAATACTCTAAAATGCCTTCCTCTCGTCATCTCATCTCCTCTGTCAGCACTGATCTGATAGAAGTGGACAGGACAGCTGGACATCTGCTATAAAGCTTCCACCTATCCAGTCTATTGAGATCAGTGCAGATGATGTTAAAAACAAGAAGTGGTGAAATAGACACATGTTGATGTGTCAAAAGTAGTTTCTCAAACGTGGGCTATAGGATGCAGGTTTTGGCAAAACCCTGCACCCTGTTGTAGAAACGCTGCAAGGTTGATGACACTGAGTCCTGGGTGGTTGCTGCTGCTATTGAGACAGCATTAGTGCTTTTGTTTCACCCGTCACTCCTCTGCAGCATAGCATTCCTGCTAGCATCATGGGATTACTGATACAACATCATCCTGCTGAACTCTGAGGCAGGGAGGAAGGGAGGGAGGGTCCATGTATTCACTGGGAAACCAACACCTCCACAACACAGACTGGAGGCGGTGGGGGGGGGGGGGGTTGGACAGGTGAATAACCTGTTGACTTTCTGTGAGCACACTAGCAGAGATATTGAACTCTTGTACTTTCCATGCCTTTAGGGCACATCTCTCAGATTGCCTGCTATTCCAGAAATGTAGAAAGGAACTCTGTAAAATGCTGTTGAAGATCACCACAGGAACGAGCAGATGTACACAGAACAAAGAGGGTAGGGTACAGTACACTGCTTACAACTACCGCACACTCCTAAGAAGAATTCCAAATGCCCTAGACATTTTCATTCTCACAGACAATTCTTAAAAGCAACATACATTGTAGATATAGAAATGCCTCTGTCCTACTGTGCTTTAGGCAGTTGATTCTTGTATCGGTTAGTCTTCTAGGCAGAGTTAACCACAACAGCACAGATACAGGGATCTTCCCTGCTACAAAACAGAGCCACAGTGCAGTCCAAAGGTGATCATAACACATCACACACAGCAGAGAAGCAATAAAGGCCGGACTCACTTCCCTGTGTAATAACCACTGGTCCCAACTCACAATATTATGTGGACCTAAAGCAGCCGTAGCTGCAGTAAACAGTAGAGTAGGCCTAACTGGGGGTTTCAGTATGCTAACGTGTGGTCTAGAGATCTCTCCATGGGAGGAATCATAGATTTAATTTAGATAAACATTACAAACATGGTGGTGACATTTCAGTCAATACCAGTGTTCTTGAGTCTAAGAGCGTCAGTGTGTGTGTGCGCACATCTCAACAGATCAAAGAAAAATACTTTTTCAGGTCAGCCAGAGGATCCAGCCTGCTACAGCACTTTTCCTGACAGAAGCCCAACTCCCCTTCCTATTGGCTGACAGGATCATGTGACCGGACTCTGGCCATTTTTCTGAGCCAATCAGACGGAGGATGCCTCTCTGGCTGGGTGGGAGTGTGGAAGTGCTATCTCTCTTCCTCCCTCTGTTTCTGTGGCACTGTCTGACAGGAGAATGTGAGTAGTCAAAGCAGACTAACACTAACAGAGTTTCTCAACCCCTGGGGGGCAGAGGGGGAGGGGGAGGGGGGATGAGAGAGAGAGAGAGAGAGAGAGCGAGAGAGAGAGAGAGAGCTTGTTGGTCTATCTGAGGAAACCGTCTATTCATGGTGAGTCATAACGCATATCATACATCCTCTGGCACACAGAGACAACCAGGATAGAGTAGAGAAGAGCAGAGCAGAGTAGAGTAGAGAAGTGTTGAGCAATATACTTCTCTACTCTACTCTGCTCTACTCTTCTCTACTCTATCCTGGTTGTCTCTGTGTGCCAGAGGATGTATGATATGCGTTATGACTCACCATGAATAGACGGTTTCCTCTGATAGACCAACAAGCACTCTCTCTCTCTCTCTCTCTATATATATATATATATATATATATTTGAGAGAGAGACCTGTCTAGTTTCAGTGACCTTAATTGTAATTTGAGATCAGTGTTCATAACTGAGACTTCCATGTTGTAAATCATGCTTCCAGTCAATGGGAGGTTTGTGTGACAGGCAGACCTCAAGTTAGGATTTGGCCAAGTTAGACTTTGTCCAACAGCGGGTCTAAATTATGTCAGGTTAAATTATTTAGTCAGTGTAATTTCAACATAAAGTAATACAATCCACAACCAGATTAAAGTCCACATTCTGGTTTAGTTCATCTTAAACTGAAAATGGGATTTCATGATCTCGGATTACAAGGTTTAGAGATCCAGAGCGTGACCCTCTGTATCCTCACCAGTCACACACACACACTGATGTTATATTATTATGACTGCAAATTAACTTTAATGCAGGTCATGCCTGAGACATTTTTAACGGCAATATTCTGTTCTGTCTCCCTCTCCTTCTCCAACTGGCAGAGGGAGAGGATGTTTGGACTGTCCTCCTTGCTGTGACCCTGTAAGAGAGCACTTTACTGAAATTAGAGGGCCACACACAGACAGACATGCAATAAAATGTACACATAAAAAAATGATTGAAGGAGTAAAGCCTAATGGATAGATGGATTTGATGTGTTAACAGTCAGCTATTGATCCATCAGTGTGTTTAAGATCAGTGACATCATGCTGTCTGTGTGACATCATGCTGTCTGTGTGACATCATGCTGTCTGTGTGACATCATGCTGTCTGTGTGACATCATGCTGTCTGTGTGAGCACCTCACTTTTTGCCTGTTCTTTTTAATAAGGATGCATTTCCGACAGTCAAAAGTTTAAGATATAGTTTAAAATAAAAGTTATGAAGAGTAAATGTGAGGTTTAAGCTAATTAATTTGATCTTATTCATTGCTACATGCCACTCCATAGGCTTCCCATTCCTACGTTTAGTTTTTACCGCTTTTACCTTCGCTTTTGTACACCTGCTTCAAACAGCTGAAAATTCAATATTTTGGGTTATTGAAAATATATTTATTTCACAGTGGTTTGGATTGTGCAATGATTATCTACACTTGTTTTGTCACAAACTGAAATTAGGCGAAGTATTAGAATTTTAGCTACCAGGAAATGGCTGAGCGATTTCTGCATATTGTACCTTCTAAGCTTTTTTATTTTACAATTTGTCAGAAGGAGCAAAACACAATAGGCTATATACCGTGTTCAAAACATCTGTGAACTCGAAAAAAAACAAGCGTTCAAAACAACTGATAACTCGAGAAAAAAACAAGCTACCACTCTGAAAAATAACCCAACTCAGGAACTGACCTCTTTCTAGAACTCAGACCTCTTTCTAGAACTCAGACCTCTTTCTAGAACTCAGACCTCTTTCTAGAACTCAGACCTCTTTCTAGAACTCAGACCTCTTTCTAGAACTCAGACCTTTTGACCTGAAGATTACTGACGTCATGATTTGACTTCATATTTTTCCGAGTTCACAATTGTCTCATCATATATGGAACACCGTTTGGGTCTTTGCGTGTCAAAAAAGATACACGTCAAATAACACTATTTGACACATTAAATAAGCTTTTAATTTGACACGTCAAATAACACAATTCTATTATAGAATGTTGTGTGCGCTGAATTTGCACGTGTAAGCAAAGCGCCACCACTAGTATCAGGAGCACTGTCAGCTGTACATAAAAAGTCTGCAAACAAGCACACGCCGGCCACGAACGATATGTTTACAATACCGCTTTAATTATAAGGCAATATTTGTTCAACCGCAACTTCTAGGGTACCTAGCTAGCTTTAGCTTGGTACCTAGCTAGCACCAATACAACCAGCCTGAAAACAATGACCAGCACCAATACAACCAGCCTGAAAACAATGACCAGCACCAATACAACCAGCCTGAAAACAATGACCAGCACCAATACAACCAGCCTGAAAACAATGACCAGCACCAATACAACCAGCCTGAAAACAATGACCAGCACCAATACAACCAGCCTGAAAACAATGACCAGCACCAATACAACCAGCTTGAAAACAATGACCAGCACCAATACAACCAGCCTGAAAACAATGACCAGCACCAATACAACCAGCCTGAAAACAATGACCAGCACCAATACAACCAGCCTGAAAACAATGACCAGCACCAATACAACCAGCCTGAAAACAATGACCAGTCGAAACTGCAGTCATTTTCATTATTCTTAGCAATGATTTAGGAATCCTTGCGAGTAAGTATTAGCTAGGTAGCCACTTATTGTTCGCCTATTGAAATTGAACTTCAGTTCATGGAAATAAATAGCTAGCCAGCTACTTAACTCTGTTGGCCAAAGCTAACGTTATAAGCAGCCAGCTAGCTTCATCAGAGGTCCAGCTGTCCTGTCCACTTCTATCAGATCAGTGCTAATCCCCCCGCTGCTACTCTCTGTTATTATCTATGCATAGCCACTTTAATAACTCTCCCTACATGTACATAAATACCTCAATTACCTCGACACCGGTGCCCCCCGGACATTGACACATTGACTCTGTACCGGTACCCCGTGTATATAGCCCCGCTATTGTTATTTACTGCTGCTCTTTAATTTTTTGTTATTCTTATCTCTTACTTTTTGGGGGATTTTCTTAAAACTGCACTGTTGGTTAAGGGCTTGAAAGTAAGCATTTCACTGTAAGGTCTACACCTGTTGTATTCAGCGCATGTGACAAATAACATTTGATTTGCTGACAGAGGAGTGACGCTTGACTGGAAAGATGTGTTGTGAAGCTAGCCACAATAAGGATTAGGCACACTAGTGGAATTTGCAGTTTGCCTTCAAAATAAAAGTACCTATTTGAAAGTGATGCAGACGGTTACTGGTGGAATCATGCCATATTTAGACTAGATCATGTTAAACAAAGTTGGAATGTGAAGCTATGACATGGGGTATCAGTCTACTCGGTGACACCCACAGAGCACAACTGTGAAGACGCAAATATTAGCATTGCAGCTCTGTGAAAATTTTATTTTTTTACCTTTATTTAACCAGGTAGGCCAGTTGAGAACAAGTTCTCATTTACAACTGCTACCTGGCCAAGATAAAGCAAAGCAGTGCGACAAAAACAACAACACAGAGTTACACATAAACACATAGTAGGTTGACTATAAATGTGGTTCAATTCACAGTTGTTTCAGAGTCCCACAATAAGAGCTACGACGCTAATGTTCTCTGGGTGTCACTGAGTATACTGATACCCCATGTCATTGATCCACAATCCATAGATAAGGCTGTACAGTGAAATAAGTATGCCCCCAATGCAATGCTAAAGTCTAATATATCCAGTGTAATTTCAACATCTTTTTTTCAAATGAACAAATTTTTTTGGGGGTGGGGGGATTTTATATAATAACATTCCAAACTCGTTTAGCATGATCTATTTAATTATGGCATAACTGACAGCGATTTGCGTCACTTTTATTTTGAAGGCCAACCGCAAAGTCCACTATTGTGGCTAATCCTTATTGTGGCTAGCTTCACATAGATGGGTCCGACCACCATTAATCAAATAACAACTATTATAAATTAGGTTTCTTTTAAATTATGACACCTAGCTATATAGTTATTTGTCTAACTATAGCTACTGAAACAGATTATGTCGTTTTGCTATGTTTTTGGGGAAGAACATTTTTTGCATCCAGCTTTTTTTATGACCAGCGTTGTAGGTGCGCGAGACAACTTTACCAGCATCATAGCATACGTATCGATGAATCGTTGTGACATATGACATACGAGTGATAGTGTAATCAATGTAATACCTACGTAAAAGATGTATGAACGCGTTAAATTAGTATGTGACGTGCTGTCATATTCAAGTCCAACAAGCTTATTTGACACATCAAATAGTGTTATTTGAAGTGTATCTTTTTTGACACGCAAAGACCCAAACGGCGTTCCTTAATCATAGGATAAACGTACGTGGCTTGCGTAATGACGCGAGTCCAAGTGATCGCGCTTCATTGTGGGCTGCATGCCTAGATAACCGAAAGGTTAGCGCAGCCACAAAGTCAAAATTGGCTATTGTAAAAATTTATGAAAAAATGAAGCCCTTTGTTTGTAATTTCATGTTAGGCACAAGGTTAGCCGTGTGGTTAAAGTTAGGGTTACGGTTAGGATTAGGTTGAAAACCTTCAACACTTGAACAGACAACAGAGTAGAGTGCTGGCTATTGTAGAAACACTGCATATTCAGACGAAACCGTTATTCAGTTTATATCACAATAACAGTCCTATTGATGTGATTGAGATAACGGTACTTACTTTGGTCCCAATCCCCTCTCACTGAGGTCCAAGGCGATGTATTAGACTTTGGGTTAGAGCACACAGAACAGACAGCGGTAGCCTATATGCAATTTTCAGAAAGTTCGACGGGTGAGCAGAAAATCAGTCCAACCGGAGAAAGTATAGCTCCGTCCTGTTGAATATAATCTGCCTGCTGCGCTCGTGACGGCCCGGGTGTGTCGTTGTTTTAGATTAGGGTCCGACCTGACCACTTCCGCCGTTTATCCACATCTTTCCATCCAGTCAAAAACAATTTTAATAGAAAGAAGGATTGAGATAAAAAGAAAGAGTAGGTGGGAGAAGTTGAGAGACCACGAGACGAGTAAAGGCGGGGTTTCTTTCTGTGTCGATGGATATCCGCTCTGATTGTCCTGGATAAATCTAAACTACAAGCTATGATACTTTATCTTTCGTTGTGTCCCACGTATTCTTTCTCTTCTCTCTGGGGGATAGGGTGGTTGGCCGGGAATAGGCGTAGACCAGCCGAGCTGCTGCGTCTGGAGAACGGGCCGCGAGAGGGGTGAGACTAGGAGTGAAATAGAAAATAACTGGGAGGAAGAGTCACAGATGACGTTTAGGCACACGAGAGCACTTGGCTGACACACACACATCCGCATTTTGTTTCCGGCCCCCAATAAACACTTTTACCCTTCTCTCTATAATAATGGTGTGATTAAGGCTATTTACATTACCAACTATTAGTGCGTAAACGACTAAAAAAACAATATAGGCTAACCTAGAAAAACAATAGGGCCCAGGGTTCCCCAACTGGCAGCACACGGGGGGATTTTATTTAGCTGAGTTTTCATTGTTGGACATTAAAGACTGTAAAAACACCATGAAATCAGCTCTAAGTGATTTTCATGTATTCCCACGTGTAATAGAGAGACACATTAGATCGTATTCCAATGTAATCAAGGTTTGTTTTGGTCAAATATTATATATGTTTGGACTTGTGGTCAATTACAGTGTACAATGTTATTTGTAATTATGTTCCGGCCCCCCAACCATCCGCTCAAGAAAAAAATCGTCCGGCAGCTGAATGTAGTTTGGGACCCCTGCAAGAGGCCATCTAAATACATACAATTATAAACAAATAGTAGTCTAAAAGTAACTTATTTTATGGGTTTGGACTTTAGACATTATTTGGTGACTTGAATGTAGGCCTATCAGTAGCTGTGTGTGGATAAAATCAGTGAGGCAGCCAAGCCAGTAAACAAGCCATATTACAACCTATGTTGTGATAATTGTGTTGTTTGCTCTATAACCCATTCGTTCATACCCCACGGTGATATTCAGTAAGGCTGTGACAGCAAAAAGACGTCACACATTGGCGGAATAAATTCACCAACACATACGGTTGTTTCATCATAAAATAGGATCGCAACAGCTGTCTAGTGAAGTCCACAAAGCAAATATTGCATACAATCAGTTTTATCACCTGCAGCAGGTTCAAGCAAGTTCGTGCTTTCGACAGTTTACTAAGTAACTACTGATGTAGAACCACTGAGTTACCAAGTTAGCACAAAGACAACAGGAACACTGCCTTCACTATTCCAGCACCATTTAGACTTTAACATTTAAACATCAAATCAACAAGGCTATATATGCTTAGTTTAATACACTAAAAACAAACTTAAAGATACCAAAATAAATTTAGTCCAATCAATAATGCTAAATATCCTGTGGCTGTCCATGGTACTGATTTCTGTGTGTATGTGTGCATGTAAAACAATAAATGTTGACTCACCCTACTTGAAGACTAGTTGAACGCCAATGCCATCCTCCTCTCTTTCATGTTGGCAAAACGGTCTATTTAGTTTAGTTTAGTTTATTAATTCGACCATTTTAAAAACAAGCAGACATAAAACTTAAAAGACATACATGCACATGAATAAAATCATGGAGGATAACACACAATAAAGTCTGGGACTTATTTCCATTGTGGTCCTCTTGACACAAGATGGCTGGACAAGATCCAACACAGTATGGCAGTGAAATAATAAAACAAAAACAGAAGAAGAACATCTATCTCATCATTCCAGATACATCATAGGGGTTATTCAAATGGGCACAGAAGACATCAAACATATTTTTACTTTATTTTTACAGCTGCCCAGAGAGGACGTTGTTTTTTTTGTTTTTTTTAAGGTAGTCTATGGCTCTGTCACACAGTACAGTTTGGGTTTTTGTTGTCATCGGCTACATAGCTAAAATGCTTGCTAGCCTGACTTCCTTGCATGGACAATGAACCAGCTAAGATCAATCAATCAATCAATTAAATGTATTTATAAAGCCCTTCTTACATCAGCTGATGTCACAAAGTGTTGTACAGAAACCCAGCCTAAAACCCCAAACAGCAAGCAATGCAGGTGTAGAAGCACAGTGGCTAGAAAAAACTCCCTAGAAAGGTCGGAACTTAGGAAAAAACCTAGAGAGGAACCAGGCTATGAGGGGTGGCCAGTCCTCTTCTGGCTGTGCCGGGTGGAGATTATAACAGAACATGGTCAAGATGTTCAAATGTTCATAGATGACCAGCAGGGTCAAAATCATAATAATCACAGTGGTTGTCGAGGGTGCAACAGGTCAGCACCTCAGGAGTAAATGTCAGTTGGTTTTTCATAGCCGATCATTCAGAGTATCTCTACCGCTCCTGCTGTCTCTAGAGAGTTGAAAACAGCAGGTCTGGGACAAGGTAGCACGTCCAGTGAACAGGTCAGGGTTCCATAGCCGCAGGCAGAACAGTTGAAACTGGAGCAGCAGCACGACCAGGTGGACTGGGGACAGCAAGGAGTCATCAGGCCAGGAAGTCCTGAGGCATAATCCTAGGGCTCAGGTCCTCCGAGAGAGAGAGAGAAAGAAAGAGAGAGAGAGAATATTTAATTTCACACAGGACACCGGATAAGACAGGAGAAATACTCCAGATATAACAGACTGACCTTAGCCCCCGACACAAACTATTGCAGCATAAATACTGGAGACTGAGACAGGAGGGGTCAGGAGACACTGTGGCCCCGTCCGACGATACCCCCGGACAGGGCCAAACAGGCAGGATATAACCCCACCCACTTTGCCAAAGCACAGCCCCCACACCACTAGAGGGATAACTTCAACCACCAACTTACTATCCTGAGACAAGGCCGAGTATAGCTCACAAAGATCTCCCCCATGGCACAAACCCGAGGGGGGCGCCAACCCAGACAGGAAGATCACGTCAGTGACTCAACCCACTCAAGTGACGCACCCCTCCTAGGGACGACATTGAAGAGCACCAGTAAGCCAGTGACTCAGCCCCTGTAATAGGGTTTGAGGCAGAGAATCCCAGTGGAGGGAGGGGAACCGCCCAGGCAGAGACAGCAAGGGCGGTTCGTTGCTCCAGTGCCTTTCCGTTCACCTTCACACTCCTGGGCCAGACTACACTCAATCATAGGACCTACTGAAGAGATGAGTCTTCAATAAAGACTTAAAGTTCGAGACCGAGTCTGCTTCCCTCATATTGATAGGCAGACAATTCCATCAAAATTGAGCTCTATAGGAGAAAATCCTGCCTCCAGCTGTTTGCTTAGAAATTCTAGGGACAGTAAGGAAGCCTGCGTCTTGTGACTGTAGCGTACGTGTAGGTATGTACGGCAGGACCAAATTGGAAAGATATATTATACTATTTTGATACAGATAGGATCAGATACATGGGCTACACATACTGAGACAGAGGGACGATGTTCCCCTTTCTTGGATGATTTCGCCGGTGAGATTCAGCCACTTGCTAAATGACAGAAAATGATGAAAACACAGAGAGCGAGGAAAGCAAAATTATTTTGTCATTTTAATTTATTTATTGGTCAAATATGTGGGGAAGCCTGGTTTCCCTTGGCATCCATGAATACATGCCACTGAGCAGTACATTCTAATGTATTTTGATGCACCAGTACATAGTATGAACATTTACATCACCATTTGGCACAGTGCATTATTTATGACAGTTTTATACCTTAACATCAAAACAGAAAAAAAACGTTTCAAGTTTGCTCTGACCCCCTCGATGAGGTCACACCAATGAATTGATGTGATTTCGATCATGTGGTTTCTCAGCAAGGATTTAGTAACCAAGACCAAGAAATAAACCCTTAGGATTAAGCTGTGCCAGTTTATATGATGTCCCACTCTTTCTGAACTCACCCTAAGTGAATGGTGTGTGTGTAAAGACAGTATGGACAGTATGTGAATAGAAAAGGTGTGTACAGCAGTAGTTATATAAGATAAGCCATCACTAGAATACAGTATTTGCAATGCATTCGGAAAGTATTCAGACCCCTTGACTTTTTCCACATTTTGTTACATTAGTCTAATTCTACTTTTTTTTTTTTAATTCTCAGCAATCAACACACAATACCCCATAATGACAAAGCGAAAACAGGTTTTTAGAAATGACTTATGTAAATATCTTATTTACATAAGCATTCAGACCCTTTGCTGTGAGTCTCTAAACTGAGTTCAGCTGCATCCTGTTTCCATTGATCGTCCTTGAGATGTTTCTACAACTTGATTGGAGTCCACATGTGGTAAATTCAATTGATTGGACATGATTTGAAAAGGCACACACCTGTCACAGATGACAATGCATGTCAGAGCAAAAACCAATCCATGAGGTTGAAGGAATTGTCCGTAGAGCTCCGAGACAGGATTATGTCGAGGCACAGATCTGGGGAAGGGTACCAAAAAATACACTGCTCAAAAAAATAAAGGGAACATTAAAATAACACATCCTAGATCTGAATGAATCAAATAATGTTATTAAATACTTTTTTCTTTACATAGTTGAATGTGCTGACAACAAAATCACACAAAAATAATCAATGGAAATCCAACTTATCAACCCATGGAGGTCTGGATTTGGAGTCACACTCAAAATTAAAGTGGAAAACCACACTACAGGCTGATCCAACTTTGATGTAATGTCCTTAAAACAAGTCAAAATGAGGCTCAGTAGTGTGTGTGGCCTCCACGTGCCTGTATGACCTCCCTACAACGCCTGGGCATGCTCCTGATGAGGTGGCAGATGGTCTCCTGAGGGATCTCCTCCCACACCTGGACTAAAGCATCCACCAACTCCTGGACAGTCTGTGGTGCAACGTGGCGTTGGTGGATGGAGCGAGACATGATGTCCCAGATGTGCTCAATTGGATTCAGGTCTGGGGAACGGGCGGGCCAGTCCATAGCATCAATGCCTTCCTCTTGCAGGAACTGCTGACACACTCCAGCCACATGAGGTCTAGCATTGTCTTGCATTAGGAGGAACCCAGGGCCAACCGCACCAGCATATGGTCTCACAAGGGGTCTGAGGATCTCATCTCGGTACCTAATGGCAGTCAGGCTACCTCTGGCGAGCACATGGAGGGCTGTGCAGCCCCCCAAAGAAATGCCACCCCACACCATGACTGACCCACCGCCAAACCGGTCATGCTGGAGGATGTTGCAGGCAGCAGAACGTTCTCCACGGCGTCTCCAGACTGTCACGTCTGTCACATGTGCTCAGTGTGAACCTGCTTTCATCTGTGAAGAGCACAGGGCGCCAGTGGCGAATTTGCCAATCTTGGTGTTCTCTGGCAAATGCCAAACGTCCTGCACGGTGTTGGGCTGTAAGCACAACCCCCACCTGTGGACGTCGGGCCCTCATACCACCCTCATGGAGTCTGTTTCTGACCGTTTGAGCAGACACATGCACATTTGTGGCCTGCTGGAGGTCATTTTGCAGGGCTCTGGCAGGGCTCCTCCTGCTCCTCCTTGCACAAAGGCGGAGGTAGCGGTCCTGCTGCTGGGTTGTTGCCCTCCTACAGCCTCCTCCATGTCTTCTGGTGTACTGGCCTGTCTCCTGGTAGCGCCTCCATGCTCTGGACACTACGCTGACAGACACAGCAAACCTTCTTGCCACAGCTCACATTGATGTGCCATCCTGGATGAGCTGCACTACCTGAGCCACTTGTGTGGGTTGTAGACTCTGTCTCATGCTACCACTAGAGTGAAAGCACCGCCAGCATTCAAAAGTGACCAAAACATCAGCCAGGAAGCATAGGAACTGAGAAGTGGTCTGTGGTTACCACCTGCAGAACCACTCCTTTATTGGGGGTGTCTTGCTAATTGCCTATAATTTCCACCTGTTGTCTATTCCATTTGCACAACAGCATGTGAAATTTATTGTCAATCAGTGTTGCTTCCTAAGTGGACAGTTTGATTTCACAGAAGTGTGATTTACTTGGAGTTACATTGTGTTGTTTAAGTGTTCCCTTTATTTTTTTGAGCAGTATATATGCAGCATTGAAGGTTCCCAAGAACATAGTGGCCTCCATGAATCTTGAATGGAAGAAGTTTGGAACCACCATGACTTCCTAGAGCTGGCCGCCCGGCCAAACTGACCAATCAGGGCAGAAGGGCCTTGGTCAGGGAGGTGACCAAGAACCCGATGGTGACTCTGACAGAGCTCCAGATTTCCTCTGTGGAGATGGGAGAACCTTCCAGAAGGACAACCATCTCTGCAGCACTCCAACAATCAGGCTTTTATAGTAACAGACGGAAGCCACTCCTCAGTAGAAGGCACATGACAGCCCACTTGGAGTTTGCCAAAAGGCACCTAAAGATTCTCAGACCATGAGAAACAAGATTATCTGGTCTGATGAAACCAAGATTGAACTCTTTGGCCTGAATGCCAAGCATCACATCTGGAGGAAACCTGGCACCATCCCTACGGTGAAGCATGGTGGTGGCAGCATCATGCTGTGGGGATGTTTTTCAGCGGCAGGGACTGGGAGACTAGTCAGGATCGAGAGAAAGATGAATGGAGCAAAGTACAGAGAGATCCTTGATAAAAACCTGCTCCAGAGCACTCAGGACCTCAGACTGGGGCGAAGGTTCACCTACCAACAGGGCAACAACCATAAGCACACAGCCAAGACAACGCAGGAGTGGCTTCGGGAGAAGTTTCTGAATGTCCTTGAGTGGCCCAGCCAAAGCCCGGACTTGAACCCGATCGAACATCTCTGGAGAGACCTGAAAATAGCTTTGCATCAACGCTCCCCATCCAACCTGACAGAGCTTGAGAAGATCTGCAGAGAAAAATGGGAGAAACTCCCCAAATACAGCTGTGCCAAGCTTATAGCGTCATACATACCCAAGAATACTCGAGGCTGTAATTGCTGCTAAAGGTGCTTCAACAAAGTACTGAGTAAAGGGTCTGAATACTTATGTAAATGTAATATTCCTGTTTTATATTTTTAATACATTTGCAAAAATGTCTAAAAACCTGTTTTTGCGTTGTCATTATGGGGTATTATGTGTAGATTGGTGAGGGAAAAAAACAATTTAATACGTGTTTGAATAAGGCTGGAATGTAACAAAATGTGGAAAAAGTCAAGGGGTCTGAATACTTTCCGAATGCACTGTACATATAAAGTGGGTAAAACATTATGTAAACATTATTACTAAATTGACCAGTGTTCAATGACTCTATGTACAGTAGATAGAGACTGATGCACTAAGGTGCAGGGTAGAGTACCGGATGGTAGCCAACTAGTGACATTGTCTAAGGTTCAGGGCAGGGCACTGCTAATTTTTCAGTATAACATGTATATGTTGATTCAGGTGTTAACTCTCTAAGAGTGCAATTAACACTCATTGGTGTAAAAGAACCCCAGTGTTGGTGTTAATTACTAGTGTTGAGTGTGACAGTTTGATTGTGTCAGTTTTACTCAGTGGAGAATAAAACACTCCCATCAAAATCACGCCCATCATTATCATATTTCCCAGCATGCCTACTGCAACTATATTTTTTTAGGATTGTTTTTAATAACTGTGTTTTTGCATTACACTAATTGATTGATTCATCTTATGCTACACAAAGATAAATACATTTTTTAAACTAATCCAATCAGTTAGTTAGATTTATTATGTTACACCAATGAGTGTTAATTGCACTCTTAGAGAGTTAACGCCTGAATCAACATTATAAATGTTATACTGAAAAATTAGCAGTGCCCTGCCCTGAACCTTAGACAATGTCACATCCGGTAGCCAGCTAGTTACATTGGTCACTTTAATAATAATGTTTACAAACTGTTTTACCCACTTTATATGTAGAGTGCATTCGGAAAGTATTCAGACCCCTTGACTTTGTCCACATTTTGTTACATTCCAGCCTTATTCAAACATGTATTCAATAGTTTTCTTCCCTCACCAATCTACACACAATAACCCCTAATTACAACGCAAAAACAGTTTTTTCCCCCCAGAGTTACTGAAATGGTTGTTCCAGTTTAAATGGTTTAGGTAGTCTCCTTTATCAATGTTCCTAACCCTGAAAGTTGTTCTGAAAGCAGGTTGCGTGTGAATAAAAATGTAAACTGTTGGATGTCCTAACTCTGGCTGGATTCCAATAGAAGTTACATGTCACTTTGCAAGCCAGAATAATTGTGATATATTGTCATAAACAGTTTAGTTTTAATGATAACATTCACATACAGTAGAAACTCACTTGGTCAAGTCCACGGAACTGAAAATGAACGAATTCAACAACCATGTCTCTCTCACTAACAAATACAGTCATGGGCGGTAACTCTACAATTCACTCGAAAAGGCAAGGCACACTGGGGAATTATATTGGATTCGTGGGGGCTTGGCTTTCAAATCATTATTTTTGGCCACCCGTAAATGGAAGTGATGTACCAGTTTTATGGGTCTATGGTTATGTTAATTAACATTTGAGCATGTCTGCTGCCATTTCTGAAGTCTTTAGAAACATAAGAGCATGTGGCAATAAAGACTTAAAATACTATATAAGGTGTTATTGCATAACACCATTATTGTAAACTATATACACTTCATAGTGATCAAAATACTATATGAGTTGTTATTGCATTTGATTTATTAGGATCCCCATTAGCCGATGCCAAAGGTGACAGCTAGTATTACTGGGGCCCGACATATAACGAGAAAGACATTACAGACAAAATACTTTACAATTTACATACATTTAAAGACATTAACATGTAGTATGTATGTGCATAACACTGAAAGTGTTCATTCCCAAACACTGACTCTAGCTCTGTTAACACATGGTTCTAACTTGCGTCCCTTGTCCTGATCTTGTCCACATTCTCATAGTGTCCACATTTGTAGACAGGTGTAGACAATCAAAAGACCCCATACGCCTCCAGAGGTAGTCAGACATATTTAGTCTGTATATCGTACAAGTGTAGACAGATCTGGACAGAGAAACCATTTGAATCATAATTATCCTGCCCTATAAAAGCATTGACAGGTGGCACCATTAACTGATTACATCAATGTGTCTCACAATAAATAAATAAATAAATATTATTTTGAAAGAATAGCTGTGAAACAATTTGCATAAAGGAAGGGACCAGGAAGTGTAACAGCGTCAACACTAGCACAGTAATAATTTAACACTGAAAAGTGTGGACCCGTATAGACACTGGCCAGTGTTGATTTAACACTGGAGAATTTGCTGTGTGGGCCTAAGCTACTCATGGCGTACCTTTTGTTATTATATTTATATATTGAAGTTGAGATATGTATTGCAGACAAGTTTAACTACATTATTTAATGCACATTTAGGCTACATATTATTAAGTGAACACACCACCTCAGACTTCAGTGCAGAGCCAACCTTTGACTGTGATCTGATTACAATCACATAGCCATCATGCAGTAGCTTTCCCAACTATTTATAAACACCATGCACACTCAGGCTCTCATAAAGAATGACTGATAAACTCTCTCACCCTTAAACTCATCAACCTAGATAACTACTGGTGGTTTGGGGCAGGGCTATAGCCTACCTACCATATCTACCAGACCCTCTCTTGAGAGAGAACTACCTACTGAGGTGGAGACTGGAATCTGTGCCTGTCTCGCCCTCTACTGGTCAATTACAATCTGTACTGTTCCTTCTCTCTCTTTTACATATTTTAACTGTTCCTTCTCCCCTCTACCTCTCTCTCACACGCTTCTCTCTCTTGCACTCTCGCACTTTCCTTTCTCCCTCTCCCTCCCCCTCTCTCTCTCTCTCTCTCTCTCTCCCCCTCTATCTCTCCCTCCCCCTCCATCTCTCCCTCCCCTTCT
>NC_042993.1:1708766-1830934 GCF_901001165.1 Salmo trutta | reverse complement strand
AGCGTGATTTTCACTATCTGCAGGTGGCAATATGACAATAGCTCTAGGCTATTTTTAACAACTTCCGGTTGTCACAGGAAGCTCTTGCTTCACACACGTTGTCTTTGGGGTAGACAGAAACAGAATCCTGAATAAGAAGTCTCTACCTTAAGAATTGACTGAGTAACAGATGGTTGAGTTGCGTGATTTTCACTATCTGCAGGTGGCAATATGACAATAGCTCTAGGCTATTTTTAACCACTTCCGGTTGTCACAGGAAGCTCTTGCTTCACACACGTTGTCTTTGGGGTAGACATAAACAGAATCCTGAATAAGAAGTCTCTACCTTAAGAATTGACTGAATGACAGATGGTTGAGTTGCGTGATTTTCACTATATGCAGGTTGACCATATGACAATAGCTCTAGGCTGTTATAACCACTTCCCGTTGTCACAGGAAGTTCTTACTCAACACACGTTGTCTTTGGGGTAGACATAAACAGAATCCTGAATAAGAAGTCTCTACCTTAAGAATTGACTGAGTAACAGATGGTTGAGTTGCGTGATTTTCACTATGCGCACGTAATATGACAATAGCTCTTGGGTGTTTTTAACCACTTCCGGTTGTCACAGGAAGCTCTTGCTTCACACACGTTGTCTTTGGAGTAGACATGAACAGAATCCTGAATAAGAAGTCTCTACCTTAAGAATTGACTGAATAACAGATGGTTGAGTTGCGTTATTTTCACTATCTGCAGGTGGCAATATGACAATAACTCTAGGCTATTTTTAACAACTTCCGGTTGTCACAGGAAGCTCTTGCTTCACACACGTTGTCTTTGGGGTAGACAGAAACAGAATCCTGAATAAGAGGTCTCTACCTTAAGAATTGACTGAGTAACAGATGGTTGAGTTGCGTGATTTTCACTATCTGCAGGTGGCAATATGACAATAGCTCTAGGCTATTTTTAACAACTTCCGGTTGTCACAGGAAGCTCTTGCTTCACACACGTTGTCTTTGGGGTAGACAGAAACAGAATCCTGAATAAGAAGTCTCTACCTTAAGAATTGACTGAGTAACAGATGGTTGAGTTGCGTGATTTTCACTATCTGCAGGTGGCAATATGACAATAGCTCTAGGCTATTTTTAACCACTTCCGGTTGTCACAGGAAGCTCTTGCTTCACACACGTTGTCTTTGGGGTAGACATAAACAGAATCCTGAATAAGAAGTCTCTACCTTAAGAATTGACTGAATGACAGATGGTTGAGTTGCGTGATTTTCACTATATGCAGGTTGACCATATGACAATAGCTCTAGGCTGTTATAACCACTTCCCGTTGTCACAGGAAGTTCTTACTCAACACACGTTGTCTTTGGGGTAGACATAAACAGAATCCTGAATAAGAAGTCTCTACCTTAAGAATTGACTGAGTAACAGATGGTTGAGTTGCGTGATTTTCACTATGCGCACGTAATATGACAATAGCTCTTGGGTGTTTTTAACCACTTCCGGTTGTCACAGGAAGCTCTTGCTTCACACACGTTGTCTTTGGAGTAGACATGAACAGAATCCTGAATAAGAAGTCTCTACCTTAAGAATTGACTGAATGACAGATGGTTGAGTTGCGTGATTTTCACTATATTCAGGTTGACCATATGACAATAGCTCTAGGCTGTTTTAACCACTTCCCGTTGTCACAGGAAGTTCTTACTTAACACACGTTGTCTTTGGGGTAGACATAAACAGAATCCTGAATAAGAAGTCTCTACCTTAAGAATTGACTGAATGACAGATGGTTGAGTTGCGTGATTTTCACTATATGCAGGTTGACCATATGACAATAGCTCTAGGCTGTTATAACCACTTCCCGTTGTCACAGGAAGTTCTTACTCAACACACGTTGTCTTTGGGGTAGACATAAACAGAATCCTGAATAAGAAGTCTCTACCTTAAGAATTGACTGAGTAACAGATGGTTGAGTTGCGTGATTTTCACTATGCGCACGTAATATGACAATAGCTCTTGGGTGTTTTTAACCACTTCCGGTTGTCACAGGAAGCTCTTGCTTCACACACGTTGTCTTTGGGGTAGACATAAACAGAATCCTGAATAAGAAGTCTCTACCTTAAGAATTGACTGAATAACAGATGGTTGAGTTGCGTTATTTTCACTATCTGCAGGTGGCAATATGACAATAACTCTAGGCTATTTTTAACAACTTCCGGTTGTCACAGGAAGCTCTTGCTTCACACACGTTGTCTTTGGGGTAGACAGAAACAGAATCCTGAATAAGAGGTCTCTACCTTAAGAATTGACTGAGTAACAGATGGTTGAGTTGCGTGATTTTCACTATCTGCAGGTGGCAATATGACAATAGCTCTAGGCTATTTTTAACAACTTCCGGTTGTCACAGGAAGCTCTTGCTTCACACACGTTGTCTTTGGGGTAGACAGAAACAGAATCCTGAATAAGAAGTCTCTACCTTAAGAATTGACTGAGTAACAGATGGTTGAGTTGCGTGATTTTCACTATCTGCAGGTGGCAATATGACAATAGCTCTAGGCTATTTTTAACCACTTCCGGTTGTCACAGGAAGCTCTTGCTTCACACACGTTGTCTTTGGGGTAGACATAAACAGAATCCTGAATAAGAAGTCTCTACCTTAAGAATTGACTGAATGACAGATGGTTGAGTTGCGTGATTTTCACTATATGCAGGTTGACCATATGACAATAGCTCTAGGCTGTTATAACCACTTCCCGTTGTCACAGGAAGTTCTTACTCAACACACGTTGTCTTTGGGGTAGACATAAACAGAATCCTGAATAAGAAGTCTCTACCTTAAGAATTGACTGAGTAACAGATGGTTGAGTTGCGTGATTTTCACTATGCGCACGTAATATGACAATAGCTCTTGGGTGTTTTTAACCACTTCCGGTTGTCACAGGAAGCTCTTGCTTCACACACGTTGTCTTTGGAGTAGACATGAACAGAATCCTGAATAAGAAGTCTCTACCTTAAGAATTGACTGAATGACAGATGGTTGAGTTGCGTGATTTTCACTATATTCAGGTTGACCATATGACAATAGCTCTAGGCTGTTTTAACCACTTCCCGTTGTCACAGGAAGTTCTTACTTAACACACGTTGTCTTTGGGGTAGACATAAACAGAATCCTGAATAAGAAGTCTCTACCTTAAGAATTGACTGAGTAACAGATGGTTGAGTTGCGTGATTTTCACTATGCGCACGCAATATGACAATAGCTCTTGGGTGTTTTTAACCACTTCCCGTTGTCACAGGAAGCTCTTGCTTCACACACGTTGTCTTTGGGGTAGACATAAACAGAATCCTGAATAAGAAGTCTCTACCTTAAGAATTGACTGAATGACACATGGTTGAGTTGTGTGATTTTCACTATCTGCAGGTGGCAATATGACAATAGCTCTTGGGTGTTTTTAACCACTTCCGGTTGTCACAGGAAGCTCTTGTTTCACACACGTTGTCTTTGGGGTAGACATAAACAGAATCCTGAATAAGAAGTTTCTACCTTAAGAATTGACTGAATAACAGATGGTTGAGTTGCGTGATTTTCAATATCTGCAGGTGGCAATATGACAATAGCTCTAGGCTATTTTTAACAACTTCCGGTTGTCACAGGAAGCTCTTGCTTCACACACGTTGTCTTTGGGGTAGACATAAACAGAATCCTGAATAAGAAGTCTCTACCTTAAGAATTGACTGAGTAACAGATGGTTGAGTTGCGTGATTTTCACTATGCGCACGTAATATGACAATAGCTCTTGGGTGTTTTTAACCACTTCCGGTTGTCACAGGAAGCTCTTGCTTCACACACGTTGTCTTTGGGGTAGACAGAAACAGAATCCTGAATAAGAAGTCTCTACCTTAAGAATTGACTGAGTAACAGATGGTTGAGTTGCGTGATTTTCACTATCTGCAGGTGGCAATATGACAATAGCTCTAGGCTATTTTAACCACTTCCGGTTGTCACAGGAAGCTCTTGCTTCACACACGTTGTCTTTGGGGTAGACATAAACAGAATCCTGAATAAGAAGTCTCTACCTTAAGAATTGACTGAATGACAGATGGTTGAGTTGCGTGATTTTCACTATATGCAGGTTGACCATATGACAATAGCTCTAGGCTGTTATAACCACTTCCCGTTGTCACAGGAAGTTCTTACTCAACACACGTTGTCTTTGGGGTAGACATAAACAGAATCCTGAATAAGAAGTCTCTACCTTAAGAATTGACTGAGTAACAGATGGTTGAGTTGCGTGATTTTCACTATGCGCACGTAATATGACAATAGCTCTTGGGTGTTTTTAACCACTTCCGGTTGTCACAGGAAGCTCTTGCTTCACACACGTTGTCTTTGGAGTAGACATGAACAGAATCCTGAATAAGAAGTCTCTACCTTAAGAATTGACTGAATGACAGATGGTTGAGTTGCGTGATTTTCACTATATTCAGGTTGACCATATGACAATAGCTCTAGGCTGTTTTAACCACTTCCCGTTGTCACAGGAAGTTCTTACTCAACACACGTTGTCTTTGGGGTAGACATAAACAGAATCCTGAATAAGAAGTCTCTACCTTAAGAATTGACTGAGTAACAGATGGTTGAGTTGCGTGATTTTCACTATGCGCACGCAATATGACAATAGCTCTTGGGTGTTTTTAACCACTTCCCGTTGTCACAGGAAGCTCTTGCTTCACACACGTTGTCTTTGGGGTAGACATAAACAGAATCCTGAATAAGAAGTCTCTACCTTAAGAATTGACTGAATGACACATGGTTGAGTTGTGTGATTTTCACTATCTGCAGGTGGCAATATGACAATAGCTCTTGGGTGTTTTTAACCACTTCCGGTTGTCACAGGAAGCTCTTGCTTCACACACGTTGTCTTTGGGGTAGACATAAACAGAATCCTGAATAAGAAGTTTCTACCTTAAGAATTGACTGAGTAACAGATGGTTGAGTTGCGTGATTTTCAATATCTGCAGGTGGCAATATGACAATAGCTCTAGGCTATTTTTAACAACTTCCGGTTGTCACAGGAAGCTCTTGCTTCACACACGTTGTCTTTGGGGTAGACATAAACAGAATCCTGAATAAGAAGTCTCTACCTTAAGAATTGACTGAGTAACAGATGGTTGAGTTGCGTGATTTTCACTATGCGCACGTAATATGACAATAGCTCTTGGGTGTTTTTAACCACTTCCGGTTGTCACAGGAAGCTCTTGCTTCACACACGTTGTCTTTGGGGTAGACATAAACAGAATCCTGAATAAGAAGCCTCTACCTTAAGAATTGACTGAATGACACATGGTTGAGTTGCGTGATTTTCACTATCTGCAGGTGGCAATATGACAATAGCTCTTGGGTGTTTTTAACCACTTCCGGTTGTCACAGGAAGCTCTTGTTTCACACACGTTGTCTTTGGGGTAGACATAAACAGAATCCTGAATAAGAAGTTTCTACCTTAAGAATTGACTGAATAACAGATGGTTGAGTTGCGTGATTTTCAATATCTGCAGGTGGCAATATGACAATAGCTCTAGGCTATTTTTAACAACTTCCGGTTGTCACAGGAAGCTCTTGCTTCACACACGTTGTCTTTGGGGTAGACATAAACAGAATCCTGAATAAGAAGTCTCTACCTTAAGAATTGACTGAGTAACAGATGGTTGAGTTGCGTGATTTTCACTATGCGCACGTAATATGACAATAGCTCTTGGCTGTTTTTAACCACTTCCGGTTGTCACAGGAAGCTCTTGCTCCACACACGTTGTCTTTGGGTTAGACATAAACAGAATCCTGAATATGAAGTCTCTACCTTAAGAATTGACTGAATGACAGATGGTTGAGTTGCGTGATTTTCACAATCTGCATGTTCCTTATATGACAATAGCGCTAGGGTGATTTTAACATTTTCCAGTTGCTCCAGGAACCTTAGAATCGACACAGGTAGACCTCACAGTAGCCTGATGGATTGTTATAGAAGACAGGTTCATAAGGCATTCATAACCCACATAGACTTCAGGTTGAATTTAGGAGAATTGTCAATGTATTCCTATGGGGAGAGAAGTCATTGCACACAGTTTGATCTAAACACCTTCTTTTCACTGTGAAGGGTTAATGCCACAGGGTCAAGGTTAGGCTTGCACAGATCGGGAGGACCTCAGGAACGCTCCTGAGGTTGAATTGTGCTTCTAACCCTAATGGTTCTCTCACTGTCACCCATAAGCACTTGACATATTGGTGCAGGCCTCATTTTGGGCCTAGTTTTCTCACGGTCGCTGCGCTCATACCGAGCAAGCTACGGTCAAGCGGGGCATCTCATTGAACTCGTCTCAGCCTAGAGATAATGGTAATGCCATTGCAGGCTCTTTGTGTCTTTAAGCACCGCACTGTGTCACTCCGTCCTTGCTGTGTGTGTGTTTGAGAGAGCTTTTCTTTGACATCTGATGGGATAAATGACTGATTTACAGTTCATGAGGGTTGCCTAGTCACACATATGAAGTTGTGGAAAGATCTGACCTTTTTAACCCTTCAAAACAGCCCCTATGACACCATTTTAAGGCATTTCTGGTTGACACAGGAATCTGAACGTTAGGCTCTTATAGAATATTGAGTTTTAAGTGTTTCTGTTAAGAACTGACTTATTTACAGAGGGTTGAACAAGTGTGTGTTGTTTCAGAAAATCACAGAAAATCACAGAAATCTCGCAGAGCTCCGAAACCTGCCTTAACGGACTCATCTGAACACGCTGCAACTGGATATGTAACTTTTTGGAAAAAAAACCTCTTGTTGTTGAATATCACCAATGTGTCATTGTACAATTTCTCTGAAATGAACATTGGTAAATGCATGGTTCCTTTTCTCCTGACACCGTAGGCTCATGTAGTTTGATGTGAAGCGGTCAAATCAGCACTCTATTTTCCTGTTTGACTTTCAATCCCAGAAAAATAGCCTTAACTCGAAAAGGGTTGAGGCCTCGACTCCATCCTGTTTGGGGCCAACTGCCCATTATGCCAAACCCACGCAGACCGAGTTTCGTCTTCTAATTATTTTCCGTTTAGGAGAAAAAGCCGTGTCGCGATTGGTGATATATGTTACATTTGCAATATGATTCCATTCGCCCTCTCGTGGAATAATCCGGGACTGCAAGGAAATGACCAAAATTTGAAAATTTAATTAAACGGAAACGGAAGGTCCGAGAGACTCCGTTCGATGACTTCCTGGAAGATCCGGCCCCTGTGAGCGGCCCGACGCCGTCCGCGGATTTATCGGACGTAGTCAGACGTCTAGTGAGGGAGCGTACATTTGCAATATGGACTTTCTCACTAACCATACGGATGGCGCACGTGATGTCCCTTCATGTATGTAAGTCACAGACAAGTCATCCTACCTCTCTATCTGTAAGTCACAGACAAGTCATCCTACCGCTCCCTCTGTAAGTCACAGACAAATCATCCTACCTCTTCTTATGTAAGTCACAGACAAGTCTTCCTACCTCTCCCTTTGTAAGTCACAGACATGTCTTCCAACCTCTCCCTCTTTAAGTCACAGACAAGTCTTACTACCTCTCCTTTGTAAGTCACAGACAAGTCTTCCTACCTTTCCCTCTGTAAGTCACAGACAAGTCATCCTACCTCTCCCTCTGTAAGTCACAGACAAGTCATCCTACCGCTCCCTCTGTAAGTCACAGACAAGTCTTCCAACCTCTCCCTCTGTAAGTCACAGACAAGTCTTCCAACCTCTCCCTCTGTAAGTCACAGGCAAGTCTTCCGAACTCCCTCTGTAAGTCACAGACAAGTCACCCTACCTCTCCCTCTGTAAGTCACAGACAAGTCTTCCAACCTCTCCCTCTGTAAGTCACAGAGAAGTCTTCCAACATCTCCCTCTGTAAGTCACAGACAAGTCTTCCGAACTCTCCCTCTGTAAGTCACAGACAAGTTTTCCAACCTCTCCCTCTTTAAGTCACAGACAAGTCTTCCAACATCTCCCTCTGCAAGTCACAGACAAGTCTTCCTACCTCTCCCTCTTTAAGGCACAGACAAGTCTTACTACCTCTCCCTTGTAAGTCACATACAAGTCTTCCTACCTCTCCCTCTGTAAGTCACAGACAAGTCTTCCAACCTCTCCCTCTGTAAGTCACAGACAAGTAATTCTACCTCTCCCTCTGTAAGTCACAGACAAGTCATCCTACCGCTCCCTCTGTAAGTCACAGACAAGTCTTCCAACCTCTCCCTCTGTAAGTCACAGACAAGTCTTCCAACATCTCCCTCTGTAAGTCACAGGCAAGTCTTCCGAACTCCCTCTGTAAGTCACAGACAAGTCACCCTACCTCTCCCTCTGTAAGTCACAGACAAGTCTTCCAACCTCTCCCTCTGTAAGTCACAGACAAGTCTTCCAACATCTCACTCTGTAAGTCACAGACAAGTCTTCCGAACTCTCCCTCTGTAAGTCACAGACAAGTTTTCCAACCTCTCCCTCTGTAAGTCACAGACAAGTCTTCCAACAAATCCCTCTGTAAGTCACAGACAAGTCTTCCTACCTCTCCCTCTGTAAGTCACAGACAAGTCATCCTTCCTCTCCCTCTGTAAGTCACAGACAAGTCTTCCTACCTCTCCCTATGTAAGTCACAGACAAGTCTTCCTACCTCTCCCTCTGTAAGTCACAGACAAGTCTTCCGAACTCTCCCTCTGTAAGTCACAGACAAGTTTTCCAACCTCTCCCTCTGTAAGTCACAGACAAGTCTTCCAACATCTCCCTCTGTAAGTCACAGACAAGTCTTCCTACCTCTCCCTCTGTAAGTCACAGACAAGTCATCCTACCTCTCCCTCTGTAAGTCACAGACAAGTCTTCCTACCTCTCCCTCTGTAAGTCACAGACAAGTCTTCCTACCTCTCCCTCTGTAAGTCACTGACAAGTTTAACTACCTCTCCCTCTGTAAGTCACAGACAAGTCTTCCTACCTCTCCCTTTGTAAGTCACAGACAACTCACCCTACCTCTCCCTCTGTAAGTCACAGACAAGTCTTCCCACCTCTTCCTCTTTCATTGTTATGTGGTAAGTTAATCTATTCTCTACAGTAACAGTATAGAACATGTCCTGTCTCTTTAAATCGTTTGAAAGGTACTTTATTTACCTTTCAAAATAAATACGCGATTCAAAACAATGCACCAAATCTTGGTTTATTGTATTCCCAATAAGGGGTAATTCAGTAAATCCATGTGTTTAACCTAAAGACCGGTGTGTGTTTCCTTGTAGGGTGCGTCGTCCAGTTTGGTGGTGAAGTTTGCGGACACAGAGAAGGAGAGAGGGCTGAGACGGATGCAGCAGGTGGCATCTCAGCTGGGCATCTTCAGCCCCACCATGACACTTAACTTCCCTGCTTACAACGCTTACACACAGGCCGTCAGCGCACAGGCGGTAAGCACACACACCGTTACACACACGCCGTTACACATGCACACATTCACGGAGGCACTCATATACAAACATTCACAGGTTTGAGTGGTGCTTTTGGTATGAGAGGATGTGATGTTTTTCAAGGGGCTATCACTGTTCTAATCTGCGCTAATGTTATTACTGAATGGACACGTCATTTAGCATTAGCCATCTCTCGACAAAAACCACAGCAACACACACACACACACTTCCTAGTAACCCCAGCTTTTCTGCTGCACAGCCATTAACCACGTGGCTGGATATAATGTAATTACATCTCTATTCATCCTCTCTCTCTCTTTCTTTCTCTCTGTCTCTCCCTCTCTTTCTCTCTCTCCCTCTGTCTTTCTCTCTATATTCCTCTCTTTCTCCTTCTCTCTCTCCCTGTCTCTCAATTCAATTAAATTGAAGGGCTTTATTGAGATGGGAAACATATGTTTACATTGCCAAAGCAAGTGACGTAGATAATAAACAAAAGTGAAATAAACAACACAAATTAACAGTAAACTTTACACTCACAGAAGTTCCAAAATAATAAAGACATTTCAAATGTCATATTATGTCTATATACAGTGTTGTAACGATGTGCAAATAGTTAAAGTACAAAAGGGAAAATAAATAAACAAATATAGGTTGTATTTACAATGGTGTTTGTTCTTCACTGGTTGACCTTTTCTTGTGGCAACAGGTCACAAATCTTTCTGCTGTGATGGCACACTGTGGTATTTCACCCTATAGATACATGAGTTTATCAAAATTGGGTTTGTTTTCAAATTCTTTGTGGATCTGTGTAATCTGAGGAAATATGCATCTCTAATATGGTCATACATTTGGCAGGAGTTTTTTTTTCTCATGATTTGGTTGGGGCTCTGTTTGTGTTTGTGAACAGAGCCCCAGGACCAGCTTGCTTAGGGGACTCTTCTCCAGGTTCATCTCTCTATAGGGGATGGTTTTCTTATGGAAGGTTTGGGAATCGCTTCCTTTTAGGCGGTTGTGGAATTTAACGGCTCTTTCCTGGATTTTATAATTAGCGGGTATCGGCCTAATATCTCCCTGTCTTTCCTCTCTCTCTCTCTCACTCTCTTTCTCCCATTTCTCTCTCTCCCCTCTCTCTCTTTTTTTTTCTTTCTCTAGATTGTCCAGCAGCAAGCTCTTGTTGCTCAGTCAGCGTACCTGTCTCCCGTAGCAACAGTTGCCAGTTTACAGATGCAGCAGATGGCAGCGCTCAACGCAAACGGAATCCTCACCACGCCCATCACATCTTCCTCTGGTACACACACACACACACACACACACACACACACACACACACACACACACACACACACACACACACACACACACACACACACACACAGACACACATAGACACACACACACACACTTACAGATGCTTACGGATACTGTATGTTAGTAATAACATGGATTGATCTTATGTTTACTATGCAGATCAAGTCTGTCTATTTGATGTACATTTACTTGTGTTCATTAGTTTCTAAGTTCATCTGCTTATAGGTGCATCTCAATAGTGTAAAGTGGCTTCTTCTCCTCATCTAATCAGCATCCTTTACAGTCTACAATAATCGATTCTACACTCATCTGAAAGCTGGGAATTACCTTTTACCAGTCCAGTTTTCTTAACATTAATTCAGATTGAGGAAGGTAGACAAGAAGAGGAAGCCACTTTACAATAAGATGCACCCTTCCCTTAACTCCCTTTGCCCCACTAACCAATCATTGCTTCTCCCCTGCATTTATGCCCTGCCTTTTTCTCTTTCTTATACACTATAGAGTCTAGTAGCTGTCAATCACAATATCTCCTCCACTGTGATTGGTCCTCCCGGTTTGCAGGTACGAATACCCCTCCAACCATCTCAGCCACGCCCGTGCCATCACTACCTCCACCTCTAGGAGTCAATGGTTACAGTCCACCAACCAATGGACAGCAAGCATCGGAAGCACTATACACCAATGGCATTCATGCGTACCAAGGTACGAGCTGAATTACCAAAGATAGAATTTTTACCACAGAAATACTGATATCTCCATTTGTTCCCTATATTCACTCTCTCTGCTCTGCCACTCCCTCCATACTTCCCTCCCTCCCTCTCTCCCTCCCTACTTATCTCCCTTCCTCTCTCTCTCTCCCTCCCTTCCTGCATTCCTGCTTCCCTCGCTCTCTCCCTCCCTACTTATCTCCCTTCCTCTCTCCCTCTCTCTCTCCCTCCCTCCCTGCCTCCCTCCCTCCCTCCCTCCCTGCTTCCCTCCCTCTCTCCCTGCAGCCCAGAGTCCAGCATTATCTCTAGACCCTCTCCAGCAGGCGTATGCAGGCATGCAGCACTACACAGGTGGGCCACAGTCACACACTACCAGCTCCTATGACACTTATAATGACTGGGTTAATTTTGCATTGTCAGAATGGAGTCCTCAATGCTCTCAGAGTAGGACAGTAATTAACTGCTACAGCAGGGTTCCCCAGCAGTGATTTTATTTAGCCACCCAAATTTTAGGAGATAAAAGAACAAAAACACCAGCAAGTGATTTTAATTTTGCAAATCTAGTTGATGATCCCTGTGGTACAGAGTCAGAAGTGAATCTAGTTGATGATCCCTGTGGTACAGGGTCAGAGGTGAATCTAGTTGATGATCCCTGTGGTACAGGGTCAGAGGTGAATCTAGTTGATGATCCCCGTGGTACAGGGTCAGAGGTGAATCTAGTTGATGATCCCTGTGGTACAGGGTCAGAGGTGAATATAGTTGATGATCCCTGTGGTACAGGGTCAGAGGTGAATCTAGTTGATGATCCCCGTTGTACAGGGTCAGAGGTGAATCTAGTTGATGATCCCCGTGGTACAGGGTCAGAGGTGAATCTAGTTGATGATCCCTGTGGTACAGGGTCAGAGGTGAATCTAGTTGATGATCCCCGTGGTACAGGGTCAGAGGTGAATCTAGTCTATGACCCCTGTGGTACAGGGTCAGAGGTGAATCTAGTCTATGACCCCTGTGGTACAGGGTCAGAGGTGAATCTAGTCTATGACCCCTGTGGTACAGGGTCAGAGGTGAATCTAGTCTATGACCCCTGTGGTACAGGGTCAGAGGTGAATCTAGTCTATGATCCCTGTGGTACAGGGTCAGAGGTGAATCTAGTCTATGACCCCTGTGGTACAGGGTCAGAGGTGTGCTCCTCCCTACCATCTCTGCCACTGAGGGAATGTAGGGTAATCTGATCCTAGATCTGTGGTTAGGGGTGACTTGGACCTCCAACCAGTGTTTCATCATCTGATGTCACTCTCTCTCTCTCATCACAGCGGCGTACCCTGCTGCCTATGGATTGGTCGGCCAGCATTTTCCACAGCAACCTACCCTGGTTGCCCAGCAACACCAGCAGCCCCAGCAACAGCAGCAGCGAGAAGGTGATGTCACTTCCTGTCTCTCAGACAGCACCTGTTGTGTGTGTGTGTCTCAGATTAGTGTGCATGTGAATCACAGATCCTCATGAATATTTGTGTGAGTGTGTCTCCCCATCGCAGACCCTAACGTGTGTGTTCCTCCCCTAGGGCCAGAGGGTTGTAATATCTTTATCTACCACCTGCCTCAGGAGTTCAGTGACAGTGAGATGCTCCAGATGTTTCTGCCCTTTGGAAACGTCATCTCAGCTAAAGTCTTTGTAGACCGCGCCACCAACCAGAGCAAGTGCTTCGGTAAGACAGAGAGAGGGATTGGAGGGGGAGAGATAGGAGAGAGGCAGAAATGGTGAATAGTGAGTATCCAGGAGAAAAGGAAAGAAAGGAGGAACGGAGGAGAAATGGAGGGAGATAAGAGAGAATTGCAATTCCACCTGTTGCTATGATACATTATGATCATAACTGACAGTTGCTGGTAGCATATTGTATGACTGTATCTCTGACTGTTGCTATGATACATGATGATCATAACTGACAGTTGCTGGTAGCATACTGTATGACTGTATCTCTGTCTGTTGCTATGATACATGATGATCATAACTGACAGTTGCTGGTAGCATACTGTATGACTGTATCTCTGACTGTTGCTATGATACATGATGATCATAACTGACAGTTGCTGGTAGCATACTGTATGACTGTATCTCTGACTGTTGCTATGATGCATGATGATCATAACTGACAGTTGCTGGTAGCATACTGTATGACTGTATCTCTGTCTGTTGCTATGATACATGATGATCATAACTGACAGTTGCTGGTAGCATACTGTATGACTGTATCTCTGACTGTTGCTATGATACATGATGATCATAACTGACAGTTGCTGGTAGCATACTGTATGACTGTATCTCTGTCTGTTGCTATGATACATGATGATCATAACTGACAGTTGCTGGTAGCATACTGTATGACTGTATCTCTGTCTGTTGCTATGATACATGATGATCATAACTGACAGTTGCTGGTAGCATACTGTATGACTGTATCTCTGTCTGTTGCTATGATACATGATGATCATAACTGACAGTTGCTGGTAGCATACTGTATGACTGTATCTCTGTCTGTTGCTATGATACATGATGATCATAACTGACAGTTGCTGGTAGCATACTGTATGACTGTATCTCTGACTGTTGCTATGATACATGATGATCATAACTGACAGTTGCTGGTAGCATACTGTATGACTGTATCTCTGTCTGTTGCTATGATACATGATGATCATAACTGACAGTGGCTGGTAGCATACTGTATGACTGTATCTCTGTCTGTTGCTATGATACATGATGATCATAACTGACAGTTGCTGGTAGCATACTGTATGACTGTATCTCTGTCTGTTGCTATGATACATGATGATCATAACTGACAGTTGCTAGTAGCATACTGTATGACTGTATCTCTGTCTGTTGCTATGATACATGATGATCATAACTGACAGTTGCTGGTAGCATACTGTATGACTGTATCGCTGTCTGTTGCAATGAAACAATGTGATGATACATGTTATATTACATTTCAGAATGTTCCTCTCTCGTTCCTCGTTCCCTCCCCAGGTTTTGTGAGTTTTGACAACCCATCCAGTGCCCAGACTGCCATCCAGGCTATGAATGGGTTCCAGATCGGCATGAAGAGACTCAAGGTGCAGCTGAAACGACCTAAAGACGCCAACCGGCCCTACTGAAGGAGAGAGGAGAGAGAGGTGAGAGAGAGAGAGAGAGAGGAGAGAGAGGAGAGAGAGAGAGAGAGAGGTGAGAGAGAGAGAGGAGAGAGGGAGAGAGAGGGAGAGAGAGATGAGGAGAGAGAGAGAGAGAGGTGAGAGAGAGAGAGGAGAGAGAGGAGAGAGAGGTGAGAGGAGAGAGAGGAGAGAGAGGTGAGAGAGAGAGAGGAGAGAGAGGAGAGAGAGAGAGAGGAGAGAGAGAGAGGTGAGAGATGAAGAGAGGAGAGAGAGGGAGAGAGAGGGAGGGAGGGAGAGGAGGAGAGAGAGAGGGAGAGAGAGGTGAGAGAGAGAGGAGAGAGAGGGAGAGAAGAGGTGAGAGAGGAGAGAGAGAGAGAGAGGAGAGAGAGGAGAGAGAGGTGAGAGAGAGAGAGGAGAGAGAGGTGAGAGAGGTGAGAGAGAGAGAGGAGAGAGAGGTGAGAGAGAGGAGGAGAGAGAGGGAGAGAGAGAGAGGAGAGAGAGGAGAGGGAGGTGAGAGAGTGAGAGAGAGAGAGGTGAGAGAGGTGAGAGAGAGAGAGGTGAGAGAGGAGAGAGAGGAGAGAGAGGAGAGAGAGGTGAGAGAGGTGAGAGAGAGAGAGGAGAGAGAGGTGAGAGAGAGAGAGGAGAGAGGGAGAGAGGGTGAGAGAGGTGAGAGAGAGAGAGAGGTGAGAGAGAGAGAGGTGAGAGAGAGAGAGGAGAGAGAGGAGAGAGAGGTGAGAGAGGTGAGAGAGAGAGAGAGGTGAGAGAGAGAGAGGTGAGAGAGAGAGAGAGAGAGAGAGAGGGAGGGAGGAGAGAGAGGTGAGAGAGAGAGAGGTGAGAGAGAGAGGTGAGAGAGAGAGACAGAGAGGTGAGAGAGAGAGAGGTGAGAAGTGATAGGGGCTGGGAAAGAGAGAGGGAGGAGAAAGAATGTGTGGATAGAGGGATGGAGGAATGGGAGGCAATAAAGGGAAGAAGAGAATGAGGGAGGAGAGGAAGGTAGAAGAGAAGGTAGGAGAGAGGAGGGTAGAAGAGAGGAGGGGAGGAGAGAGGAGGGGAGGAGAGAGGAGGGTAGGAGGAGGAGAAAGGAGGGTATGAGGGAGGAGAGAGGAGGGTAGGAAGCAGGAGAGAGGAGGGTAGGAGGAAGGAGAGTAGGAGGCAGGAGTGAGCCGGGGAGGAGAGAGGAGGGTAGGAAGCAGGAGAGAGGAGGGTAGGAGGGAGGAGGGTAGGAGGCAGGAGAGAGGCGGGGAGGAGAGAGGAGAGAGGTGGGGAGGAGGGAGGAGAGAGGAGGGTAGGAGAGAGGAGGGGAGGAGAGAGGAGGGTAGGAGAGAGGAGGGTAGGAGGAGGAGAAAGGAGGGTATGAGGGAGGAGAGAGGAGGGTAGGAAGCAGGAGAGAGGAGGGTAGGAGGAAGGAGAGTAGGAGGCAGGAGTGAGCCGGGGAGGAGAGAGGAGGGTAGGAAGCAGGAGAGAGGAGGGTAGGAGGGAGGAGGGTAGGAGGCAGGAGAGAGGCGGGGAGGAGAGAGGAGGGTAGTATGGAGGAGAGAGGAGGGAGGAGGGATACTTAGGTGTGTAAGAGAGAAGTGATGGGAAGGAGGAGGGATACTTGGGTTTGGGGAGGAAACAGGAAAGAATGACAATGGAGTTTATGCAAGATGCTGTCAGTCACAGCTTTCTAAAATGCTGATTGGTGAAAGGGCTATATGGAGCGAATGGGCGGGATCTTAAATAAGCAGTGCATATGTGGTAAAGAATATTAAACACATGAAATAACAAAACATGCTTTGTAGATAGTTCAATCATTTATAGATATTGTAGCCAAATTAATCAAAACTAAATTATTGAAATATTGTTATCCAACTTTATATTTTTTATTTATTTTTATTTTCTGATGTTTTTTAATCTTTTCCTGAAACAACAACATACCTCACCCGAGATCCTCCCGTCCAATCATAATTCGCGGGATCCCATCACTATGGTTACCTAGCGACCGATAAAGCCCCGACCCCCCTTCCTCTCACGTGTTGTAAGTTGATTGGTTGGCCTGTGTCTGGGTTGCTGTGGAGGTGGATTGCCTGTGCTGGTTGCCCTTGGCGATTTTTTTGTTTGTTCCGTCACCCCGAGCAACCGGCCATGCGCTGACCTGCATGCCCTGTTGCCGTGGTGACCACAGACTGTGTTTGGTGCATTGTGACTTTCTTTTGTATTGACCTGTGCACATACTGATCAATAACTGTCAATAACTGGGATCAGATTAATTTAGTATCAATTGATTCGATTGAATATCCGCATTGACTGATGGATAATTGTAATGGATATTTGGATAAATTCTGTATTAATGGTCGTTGTTTTTCCGCAGTTTAGTTTTTGATCAGTTTCTGTAGTGTTCTGTTTGGTGTCATTATCATTATAGTGCTACTGTATATTTGGGCTAGACTGAGGTGGGCAAGGGGGCTGTGTGTGTGTGTGTGTGTGTGTGTGTGTGTGTGTGTGTGTGTGTGTGTGTTGTGTGTGTGTGTGTGTGTGTGTGTGTGTGTGTGTGTGTGTGTGTGTGTGTGTGTCCAAAGTTAGCTGTGTGATTACAGTAGGTTTATGAATGTTTTCCTACAGTCTCTAACCAGGCCATTCAGTGTGTAATGGGGTAACAGGTAATGGGGCCCCTTCATGTGTTGTTGGGTTTGAAGTACAGATTTACGCCGTAAACTATCCCAGTCTAGCCTAGAACTATCCCAGACTAGTCCAGCCTAGTCCAGCCCAGCTCAGTCCAGCCCAGCTCAGTCCAGCCCAGCCCAGCCTAGTCCATCCCAGCCATCTGCAT
The DNA here is from genome assembly GCF_901001165.1 of Salmo trutta. NCBI lineage: Eukaryota > Metazoa > Chordata > Actinopteri > Salmoniformes > Salmonidae > Salmo > Salmo trutta. The sequence continues at coordinate 1,813,519 of NC_042993.1, read as the reverse complement.
TTGGTGCTGATCATAGCCTGATCATAGCCTATGTGGATATAGAGGTGGGTAACCCCTTTGTAAGGAAAATGTGTGAAATTATTTAGCATGTGTAAGCTAAGCAATGAATTGTAAATAACTCCCCATAAACAGCACACATTCCTAGGATAAGTCCAAGTCCATCTCATAGTTTAAAGAGCCTTCATCACCTGGTCGCATTTCCTTCATCTGCACTGAAACCAAATAATAGGTGAAAACAATATGGTGGAAGATGAGCAGATGAGCGTAGAGAGGAAAGAGACAGGGAGAGGAAGTTACTTCAGACTATTCAGATGCAGCACTGGACTGTGGACCTCTGATGACACTAAACTCTGCTGAGCTGGATTCTGATTGGTAGGCTGTGTGTCCTTGGCTTCTGATTGGTAAGACTGTGGACTGGCCTGACTTTCTGATTGGTGTCTATTTCCCCTTCTTTTCTACCAGCCTATTTCCCCCTTCTGTTTTATATCTCTCTATCCCTCCATCTCTCCTTTTCTCCCCTCCCATCTTTCTTTCTCCCCTCCTCTCTTGCTTCCTTTCTCTCTCCCCTTCTCTCACCCCCCTGGCCGGTGTTTTGAGGTAATGGTATGTGGTTGTGATGGTGCTAAACATTGCCTCTTGCCGATTGGAGAACAGACATAAACTATAGGAATTCTGGGAGAATTAATATACATGGGGGAAAAAATTGTCTCTTGGTACGGGTAGAGGTTACCCATAGAGGCAGATCTAGGATCAGCTAACCTGCCCCAAATCAAAACGTTAACCATATGGGAGAAAACACAAAACTGACCTTAGATCAGTTTTTCTGAATAATCTAATAATAACATTAAAAGACTACAAATTAGAAAAATGTATTTTAATGGCTTTAATTTACATGAGAAGCTACCACACAGAATTCTAGGCTACTTGTGGACTCAGGGAGACTGTTACCCAGAATTTCTATACTGCAACTGCCAGAGAGTGATGCATGTTGGGAACCTTTGCTTGCCGTGATCTAAGACACAAGTACAACGTGTGCGTGCACGGACACACACATACACACAAACACACAGACATACATACAATTACAGAAAAGGCAAAAGGCCTGCCAAATGACAACAACTTTGATGTATATTTCACTGTGTTGAGTTGCATGCCCTGGACACTCTGTATGTCTATGTGTAAAAGCACCATGACGTTATCCCTGTTGAAAAACACAGAGGTTTACTATAGTAACCAATGATGCAGACTTAGTAGAGGTAAACTGTTTTGTGCAAATGGTTTCTGGTAATAGATTTTTTTGTTGGAAATCTCATCCACATGAGGGATGAATTGTTTCCATACTGTTATTTCTTTGTTCTCTGATATATAGAGGATTACAGTAGAGGGAAACCAGAAAACTATATCCATGTCCTAACAAGCTCGCTCTCTCTCTCTCTCTCTCTCTCTCTCTCTCTCTCTCTCTCTCTCTATCCCCCTCCCCCTCTCTCTCTCTCTATCCCTCTCTCACTCTCTCTCTATACACCTCTCTCTCTCTCTCTCTCTCTATACACCCCTCCCCCCCACTCTCTCTCTCTCTCTCTCTCTTTCTCTCACTCTCCCTCTCTCTCTATCCCCCTACCCCTCTCTCTCACTCTCTCTACCTCTTTCTCTCACTCTCTCTACATCTGTCCCCCAACCCCTCCCTCCCTCTTCCTTCCTTCGCTCTTACAGGTGAAGTTTTCTGACTCCGCCTGTGGTGGAATCCCAGCGTGCATTGCGCCCTCAGACCTACTACCTTTCTTTTGAGCGACGGGGAACAGGACACACATACACACACACACCACTCACACTTTGCACTCGAAAAGGACCAAGGCACAGCTATTGACCAATGTACATATTATAGTCCTCACACACACATACTTTCAAATACATATATGTCAGTAATCGTACCCATTGAACTGGACTCAGTTTGAAAATAGTTTGTGAGGAGTTTGTCTGGAGTGTGTAGGGCAGTGAAGATCACACACACGACCCAGGAAGTACTTACTAAAGTCATTGATGAAATGATGAATAATGGTGATATATCACTTCTTTGGACCATAACATGTCATATAACATGGCTATTACATGTGTATAACATGATACAAATAGGAAGGCCTCCATTTCGTAATAAAAAAAGGAAAACAGGAAAAAATATTGCGACAAAATGAGTAGTTTAGAGAAACTTTGGAGAGAGATCCTTATGGCCTGTAAATAATTTACTTTAAGAAGAGTAACATTACAAAAAAACGCAAAAAGAAGAGTACTTTAGATAAATCACTGAAAAATTACACAATATTATTATTATTATTATTATTATTATTATCTTCGTTAGGGGATATTGTATTAGAAATAAAGAAAGGGGAGAATCACAAACATATTTTCAATTTCTACTTAGATTTTAGGATAAATGTGGGTGGGAGGGACTGCACCTTTTCTGAGAGGTTTTAATATTTTAACAATTTTTTATTTATTGACTAATTTATCAATTATTTTTGTTAATAGGGAGAAATGATGAAGGGTTTAAAGGGCTTACGAGTTTCTGATTTTAGAATTTTTTAGAGCAAAAAAGGGTCTGTTTCTGTCAGACTGGGTCAGAGTAATTATAATTATGAATGAATTATTACAACAATGATATTTATTTCTTATTTATTGAGTCTGTTTTTGATCCAATCTCTTTTTAAGTTAAAATAAAAAGTATTATACATCAAATACGTTTTTCATGATTTATTGTGTGTTTGTGTGAGAGAGAGAGAGAGAGAGAGGGGGAGGGAGAGTGCGGGACAGAGGAGAGTGAGAGAGACAGAGAGAAGCGTGTGAGAGAGAGGTAGAGGGGAGAAGGAACAGTTAAAATATGTAAAAGAGAGAGAAGGAACAGTACAGATTGTAATTGACCAGTAGAGGGCGAGACAGGCACAGATTCCAGTCTCCACCTCAGTAGGTAGTTCTCTCTCAAGAGAGGGTCTGGTAGATATGGTAGGTAGGCTATAGCCCTGCCCCAAACCACCAGTAGTTATCTAGGTTGATGTGTTTAAGGGTGAGAGAGTTTATCAGTCATTCTTTATGAGAGCCTGAGTGTGCATGGTGTTTATAAATAGTTGGGAAAGCTACTGCATGATGGCTATGTGATTGTAATCAGATCACAGTCAAAGGTTGGCTCTGCACTGAAGTCTGAGGTGGTGTGTTCACTTAATAATATGTAGCCTAAATGTGCATTAAATAATGTAGTTAAACTTGTTTGCAATACATATCTCAACTTCAATATATAAATATAATAACATAAGGTACGCCATGAGTAGCTTAGGCCCACACAGCAAATTCTCCAGTGTTAAATCAACACTAGCCAGTGTCTATACGGGTCCACACTTTTGAGTGTTAAATTATTAGTGTGCTAGTGCTGACGCTGTTACACTTCCTGGTCCCTTCCTTTATGCAAATGATTTCACAGCTGTTCTTTCAAAATAATATTTATTTATTTATTGTAAGACACATATTCATGTAATCAGTTAATGGTGCCACCTGTCAATGCTTTTATAGGGCAGGATAATTATGATTCAAATGGTTTCTCTGTCCAGATCTGTCTACACTTGTACGATATACAGACAAAATATGTCTGACTACCTCTGGAGGCGTATGGGGTCTTTTGATTGTCTACACCTGTCTACAAATGTGGACACTATGAGAATGTGGACAAGATCAGGACAAAGGACGCAAGTTAGAACCATGTGTTAACAGAGCTAGAGTCAGTGTTTGGGAATGAACACTTTCAGTGTTATGCACATACATACTACATGTTAATATCTTTAAATGTATGTAAATTGTAAAGTATTTTGTCTGTAATGTCTTTCTCGTTATATGTCGGGCCCCAGTAATACTAGCTGTCACCATTGGCATCGGCTAATGGGGATCCTAATAAATCAAATGCAATAACAACTCATATAGTATTTTGATCACTATGAAGTGTATATAGTTTACAACAATGGTGTTATGCAATAACACCTTATATAGTATTTTAAGTCTTTATTGCTACATGCTCTTATGTTTCTAAAGACTTCAGAAATGGCAGCAGACATGCTCAAATGTTAATTACCATAACCATAGACCCATAAAACTGGTACATCACTTCCATTTACGGGTGGCCAAAAATAATGATTTGAAAGCCACACCCCCACGAATCCAATAAATTTCCCAGTGTGCCTTGCCTTTTCGAGTGAATTGTAGAGTTACCGCCCATGACTGTATTTGTTAGTGAAAGAGACATGGTTGTTGAATTCGTTCATTTTCAGTTCCGTGGAATTGATCTGGTGAGTTTCTACTGTATGCGAATGTTATCATTAAAACTAAACTGTTTATTACAATATATCACAATTATTCTGGCTTGCAAAGTGACATGTAACTCCTATTGGAATCCAGCCAGAGTTAGGACATCCGACAGTTTACATTTTTATTCACACGCAACCTGCATTCAGAACAACTTTCAGGGTTAGGAACATTGATAAAGGAGACTACCTAAACCATTTAAACTGGAACAACCATTTCAGTAACTCTGAAAAAAACTGTTTTTGCGTTGTCATTATGGGGTATTGTGTGTAGATTGGTGAGGTAAAAAAACTATTGAATACATGTTTGAATAAGGCTGGAATGTAACAAAATGTGGAAAAAGTCAAGGGGTCTGAATACTTTCTGAATGCACTGTACATATAACGTGGGTAAAACAGTATGTAAACATTATTAAAGTTACCAATGTAAGCTAGTGACATTGTCTAAGGTTCAGGGCAGAGCGCTGCTCCTTTTTCAGTATAACATTTATAATGTTGATTCAGGCGTTAACTCTCTAAGAGTGCAATTAACACTCATTGGTGTAACTCAATAAATCTAACTAACTGATTGGATAAGTTAAAAAATATATATGTTATTTATCTTTGTGTAGCATAAGATTAATCAATCAATTAGTGTAATGCAAAAACACAGTTATTAAAAACAATCCTAAAAAAAATGTAGTTGCAGTAGACATGCTGGGAAATATGATAATGTTGGGCGTGGTTTTGATGGGAACGTTTTATTCTCCACTGAGTAAAACTGACACAATCAAACAACAAAGGAGTGGCTCAAGAAGAAGCACATTAAGGTCCTGGAGTGGCCTAGCCGGTCTCCAGACCTTAATCCCATAGAAAATCTGTGGAGGGAGCTGAAGGTTTGAGTTGCCAAACGTCAGCCTCGAAACCTTAATGACTTGGAGAAGATCTGCAAAGATCAGTGGGACAAAATCCCTCCTGAGATGTGTGCAAACCTGGTGGCCAACTACAAGAAACGTCTGACCTCTGTGATTGCCAACAAGGGTTTTGCCACCAAGTACTAAGTCATGTTTTGCAGAGGGGCCAAATACTTACTTGCCTCATTAAAATGCAAATCAATTTATAACATTTTTGACATGCCTTTTTACTGGATTTTTTTGTTGTTATTCTGTCTCTCACTGTTCAAATAAACCTACCATTAAAATTATAGACTGATCATTTCTTTGTCAGTGGGCAAATGTACAAAATCAGCAGGGGATCAAATACTTTTCCCCTCACTGTACGTAAGTAATTTCTAAAAACCTGTTTTCGCTTTGTCATTATGGGGTATTGTGTGTTGATTGATGAGAATTAAAAAATATATATATTTTAGAATAAGACTAATGTAACAAAATGTGGAAAAAGTCAAGGGGTCTGAATACTTTCCAAATGCATTGTATATACTGTATTCTAGTGATGGCTTATCTTATATAACTACTGCTGTACACACCTTTTCTATTCACATACTGTCCATACTGTCTTTACACACACCATTCACTTAGGGTGAGTTCAGAAAGAGTGGGACATCATATAAACTGGCACAGCTTAATCCTAAGGGTTTATTTATTGGTCTTGGTTACTAAATCCTTGCTGAGAAACCACATGATCGAAATCACATCAATTCATTGGTGTGACCTCATCGAGGGGGGCAGAGCAAACTTCAAAGGTTTTTTTCTATTTTTTCTGTTAAGGTATAAAACTGTCAAATAATGCACTGTGCCAAGTGGTGATGTAAATGTGCACACTATGTACTGGTGCATCAAAATACATAAAAAAGTTGCTAATATTGTGTTTCCATTTTGTAATTCAGTAATTGTTTTTCGACCATAGCTAGCTAAAGTAGGACGGCATGGAGTAGCTAAAGTAGGACGGCATGGAGTAGCTAAAGTGGGACGGCATGGAGTAGCTAAAGTGGGACGGCATGGAGTAGCTAAAGTGGGACGGCATGGAGTAGCTAAAGTGGGACAGCATGGAGTAGCTAAAGTGGGACAGCATGGAGTAGCTAAAGTGGGACAGCATGGAGTAGCTAAAGTAGGACAGCATGGAGTAGCTAAAGTAGGACAGCATGGAGTAGCTAAAGTAGGACAGCATGGAGTAACTGAAGTGGGACAGCATGGTGTAGCTGATGTGGGATGGCATGGAGTAGCTAAAGTGGGACAGCATGGAGTAGCTAAAGTGGGACAGCATGGAGTAGCTAAAGTGGGACAGCATGGAGTAGCTAAAGTAGGACAGCATGGAGTAGCTAAAGTAGGACAGCATGGAGTAGCTAAAGTGGGACAGCATGGAGTAGTTGAAGTGGGACAGCATGGAGTAGCTAAAGTAGAACAGCATGGAGTAGCTAAAGTGGGACAGCATGGAGTAGCTAAAGTGGGACGGCATGGAGTAGCTAAAGTAGGACGGCATGGAGTAGCTAAAGTAGGACAGCATGGAGTAACTGAAGTGGGACGGCATGGAGTAGCTGAAGTGGGACGGCATGGAGTAGCTAAAGTGGGACAGCATGGAGTAGCTGAAGTGGGACAGCATGGAGTAGTTGAAGTGGGACAGCATGGAGTAGCTAAAGTAGGACAGCATGGAGTAGCTAAAGTGGGACGGCATGGAGTAGCTAAAGTGGGACGGCATGGAGTAGCTAAAGTGGGACGGCATGGAGTAGCTAAAGTGGGAGAGCATGGAGTAGCTAAAGTGGGACGGCATGGAGTAGCTGAAGTGGAACAGCATGGAGTAGATAAAGTGGGACAGCATGGAGTAGTTGAAGTGGGACAGCATGGAGTAGCTAAAGTAGGACAGCATGGAGTAGCTAAAGTGGGACGGGACGGCATGGAGTAGCTAAAGTGGGACGGCATGGAGTAGCTAAAGTGGGACGGCATGGAGTAGCTAAAGTGGGACGGCATGGAGTAGCTGAAGTGGAACAGCATGGAGTAGCTGAAGTGGGACAGCATGGAGTAGCTAAAGTAGGAGAGCATGGAGTAGTTGAAGTGGGACAGCATGGAGTAGCTAAAGTGGGAGAGCATGGAGTAGTTGAAGTGGGACAGCATGGAGGCATGGAGTACCTAAAGTGGGACAGCATGGAGTAGCTGAAGTGGAACAGCATGGAGTAGCTGAAGTGGGACAGCATGGAGTAGCTGAAGTGGGACAGTCTTATAGGCTTTTCCAATGGAGGAAAGAGATCCAGTTTACATTAGGGACCTCCTGTACTTAGGCTAGACAGGGCTCTGGTGTTGTATAGCTATATCCTGTTCATGTTTTCTTGTAGTACTGTTATTAGTTCTGCTATTTGAGTGAATTCAGAAAGTGTGACCCTTTTTGCATTTCCCTCTTCTGTTACCTCTTCAGACCTCAAGACAACAAATTAGCCCAAAACATGATACATTTCTGAAATCCTCAGATGTCTCCTAATCACACAAAATGTAATTGTCATTGGGTTACAATTAACACTATAATAATGGGTTCTAGTTTACCTGACCTGCTGTCCCAGTCTACCAATGCAAACTGAAAATATGGTTTTGACTCAGCGTACACAAATGTGTGTGTTATGACTCCTGTGAATATGATATTTTTTGTGTGTGTGTGATAAGGAAACGTCTTGAGGATTTCAGAATTGTATTATGTGGCATTGGGATAATATGTTGGACAGATGTTGAAAAAGGTTACAAGAGACAGAAATGCAAAAGTGTCCCACCTATTCCAAATTCCCCCTGCCTACTGTATTTTTATATTCCAGACTCTGATCCGGAAGCTAAATTCCTGCAATTCTATCCATTTTGACATGGGATTAGCCTTCCCTGTAGCTCAGTTGGTAGAGCATGGTGTTTGCAACACATGGTGTTTGCAACGCCAGGGTTGTGGGTTCAATTCCCACGGGGGGCCAGTATGGAATTTTTTTTTTTTTTAAATGTATGAAATGAAATGTATGCATTCACTACTGTAAGTCGCTCTGGATAAGAGCGTCTGCTAAATGACTAAAATGTAAATGATTATGTACTGTGTATTTAAATACTGTATTCTCCACAAAGCTCATTCTATTATTTCTATTACTGTAGCATTTTGGTTACATAGTTTATGCACACCACATATTTACTAATATACTAGATTTTTGACATAGAGTAGCTCACTGTAATATATCTACTGATGTACATTGTTGTGTTGGCTGTACATGGCATTCTTAGGATATCTTGTGTAAATTCATCAGGTGTATATCCTTATAGATTGCATTTGGATAACTGTTACAGAGCCATTTGGGTTAACTGGATTCATTCCGAATTTCAAGATTTATTTATAATATTTTATTATTTGTGGAGCCTACTTGTTTCACATTTTACTGCATTGTTAGGAGCTAGGAACATAGGCATTTCACTGCACCCACTATAACATCTGCTAAACTGTGTATGCGACCAATAAACAGTGATTTGAGCATATATATGACTTTACATTAATTACCGCGATGTTCAGCACTGTGCTTGTCTGGTCTCATCTCGTCGTCCCCGAGACGCAGAACTCCGCTGACCTCGCCCTTTGAACCCGATGTTCAGCTTCACGTGCAAATTGCCCGATCAGCCACTTACTATCTGGTTGCATAGAAGTCAGTGATGTTTTAACTCTTGTCTCCATCTGCCCCTCCCCCCTCAGCTATGGGAGAGCAGTGGTGACATAATTCAGAATGCTATTCCAATTACGCGCAACTTTTGGTATCGCCTACAGGTCTCAGTGGAAGTGGTGTAAAAGTACTTAAGTAAAAATACTTTAAAGTACTACTTAAGTTGTTTTTTGGGGTATCTGTACTTTACTATTTATATTTTGGACTACTTTTACTTTTACCTCACTACATTCCTATAGAAAATATTGTACTTTTTACTCAACCCATTTTCCCTGACAACCAAAATGACTTGTTACATTTTGAATGCATAGCAGGACAGGAAAATTACGAAATCCATGCACTTATTGAGAGAACACGTGGTCATCCCTACTGCCTATGGTCAGGCTGATTCACTAAACACAAATGCATCTTTTGTAAATAATGTCTGAGTGTTGGATTGTGCCCCTGGCTATCTGTACATTTTAAAAATAAGAAAATTGTGCTTTCTGCTTTGCTTAATATAAGGCATTTTTAATTATTTATACTTTTACTTCTACTTTTGATACTTAAGTATATTTTAGTAATTACATTTACTTTTGATACTTAAGTATATTTAAAACCAAATACTTTTAGACTTTTACTCAAGTAGTATTTTACTGGATGGTAATTTTTCCCCCACTGCTCAGTGGCATGTATTCATGGATGCCAAGGGAAACCAGGCTTCCCCACATATTTGACCAATAAATAAATAAAAATGACAAAATAATGTTGCTTTCCTCGCTCTCTGTGTTTTCATCATTTTCCGTAATTTCGCAAGTGGCTGAATCTCACCGGCGAAATCATCCAAGCAAGGGAAACATCGTCCCTCTGTCTCAGTATGTGTAGCCCATGTATCTGATCCTATCTGTATCAAAATAGTATAATATGTTTCCGCTGCAGCATTTGATTGATTGATGCCAGCAAGCGTTTGGCCACCCTTGATCCTTTTTTAAAATAAAATAATTAGCCAATCAGCATTGAGCAGAGCTCAACTGTGGGTTGTCCTGGTACAGAAAAACGCCCCCATGAGAGGCCAGTTTGGATTTGGCTTCAGATCAATCAAATCCCTTCCTTTGCAAAACACATTTTTCAGAAAAAGGTGTCTATTCTGGTCTGTGTGTGTTGATGTCCTGCAGTAGCTAGCTTGCTAAATTGGCGCTTTCCTAAACCATGGATGGAGATGGGGATTTGGACTTGTGGTTTTGACTTAATTCGCTGCACAGGCCAATGATTATGACACCAATTCTAATCTAACCATAAATTAATGTTGTGCTACTGGCCTGAGATGATTTAAGTCTAGTAGGTTCACGTTAACTAGCTAAATTTGAACATATTATTCCAGTGCTAGCCTTTCTACACTGGCTTCCTGTTAAGGCTAAGGCTGATTTCAAGGTTTTACTGCTAACCTACAAAGCATTACATGGGCTTGCTCCTAACTATCTTTACGATTTGGTCGTGCTGTACATACCTACACGTACACTACGGTCACAAGACGCAGGCCTCGTTACTGTCCCTAGAATTTCTAAGCAAACAGCGTGAGGCAGGGCTTTCTCCGAAACAGCTACATTTTTATGGAATAGTCTGCCTATCAATATGAGAGACGCAGACTCGGTCTAGACCTTTAAGTCTTTATTGAAGACTCATCTCTTCAGTAGGTCCTATGATTGGTCCTATGATTGAGTGTGAAGGTGAAGGCCCAGGAGTGTGAAGGTGAACGGAAAGGCACTGGAGCAACGAACTGCCCTTGCTGTCTCTGCCTGGCCGGTTCCCCTCTCTCCACTGGGATTCTCTGCCTCTAACCCTATTACAGGGGCTAAGTCACTCGCTTACTGGTGCTCTTCCATGCCGTCCCTAGGAGGGGTGCGTCACTTGAGTGGGTTGAGTCACTAACGTAATCTTCCTGTCCGGATTGGCGCCCCCCCTCCCCTCGGGTTTGTGCCGTCTGGGAGATCTTCGTGGGCTATACTCAGCCTTGTCTCAGGATAGTAAGTTGGTGTTTGAAGATATCCCTCTAGTGGTGTGGGGGCTGTGCTTTGGCAAAGTGGGTGGGGTTATATCCTGCCTGTTTGGCCCTGTCCGTGGGTATCGTCGGACGGGGCCACAGTGTCTCCTGACGCCTCCTGTCTCAGTCTCCAGTATTTATGCTGCAATAGTTCATGTGTCGGGGGCTAGGGTCAGTCTGGTTTATCTACAGTATTTCTCCTGTCTTATCCGGTGTCCTGTGTGAATTTAAGTATTCTCTCTCTCTCTTTCTCTCTCTTTCTCTCAGAGGACCTGAACCCTAGGACTATGCCTCAGGACTACCTGGCCGGATGACTCCTTGCTGTCCCCAGTCCACCTGGTCGTGCTGCTGCTCCAGTTTCAACTGTTCTGCCTGCGGCTATGGAACCCTGACCTGTTCACCGGACGTGCTACCTTGTCCCAGACCTGCTGTTTTCAACTCTCTAGATACAGCAGGTGTGGTAGAGATACTCTGAATGATCGGCTATGAAAAGCCAACTGACATTTACTCCTGAGGTGCTGACCTGTTGCACCCTCTACAACCACTGTGATTATTATTATTATTTTGACCCTGCTGGTCATCTATGAACATTTGAACATCTTGGCCATGTTCTGTTATATTCTCCACTCGGCACAGCCAGAAGAGGACTGGCCACCCCTCATAGCCTGGTTCCTCTCTAGGTTTCTTCCTAAGTTCCGGCCTTTCTAGGGAGTTTTTCCTAGCCACTGTGCTTCTGTACCTGCATTGCTTGTTGTTTGGGGTTTTAGGCTGGGTTTCTGTACAGCACTTTGTGACATCAGCTGATGTAAGAAGGGCTTTATAAATTCATTTGATTGATTGATTGATTGATTTATTGAACTTAGCTGGTTCATTGTCCATGCAAGGAAGTCAGGCTAGCAAGCATTTTAGCTATGTAGCCTATGACAACCAAAACAAAAACTGTACTGTGTGACAGAGCCATAGACTACCTTAAAAAAAACTAAAAAAACAACGTCCTCTCTGGGCAGCTATAAAAATAAAGCAAAAATATGTTTGATGTCTTCTGTGCCCATATGAATAACCCCTATGATGTAACTGGAATGATGAGATAGATGTTCTTCTTCTGTTTTTGTTGTATTATTTCACTGCCATACTGTGTTGGATCTTGTCCAGCCATCTTGTGTCAAGAGGACCACAATGGAAATAAGTCCCAGACTTTATTGTGTGTTATCCTACATGATTTTATTCATGTGCATGTCTTTTTCAAGTTTTATGTCTGCTTGTTTTTAAAATGGTCGAATTAATAAACTAAACTAAACTAAACTAAATAGACCGTTTTGCCAACATGAAAGAGAGGAGGATGGCATTGGCGTTCAACTAGTCTTCAAGTAGGGTGAGTCAACATTTATTGTTTTACATGCACACATACACACAGAAATCAGTACCATGGACAGCCACAGGATATTTAGCATTATTGATTGGACTAAATTTATTTAGGTATCTTTAAGTTTGTTTTTAGTATATTAAACTAAGCATATATAGCCGTGTTGATTTGATGTTTAAATGTTAAAGTCTAAATGGTGCTGGAATAATGAAGGCAGTGTTCCTGTTGTCTTTGTGCTAACTTGGTAACTCAGTGGTTCTACATCAGTAGTTACTTAGTAAACTGTCGAAAGCACGAACTTGATTGACCCTGCTGCAGGTGATAAAGCTGATTGTATGCAATATTTGCTTTGTGGACTTCACTAGACAAGTGTTGCGATCCTATTTTATGATGAAACAACCGTATGTGTTGTTGAATTTATTCCGCCAATGTGTGACATCTTTTTGCTGTCACAGCCTTACTGAATATCACCGTGGGGTATGAACGAATGGGTTATAGAGCAAGCAACACAATTATCACAACATAGGTTGTAATATGGCTTGTTTACTGGCTTGGCTGCCTCACTGATTTTATCCACACACAGCTACTGATAGGCCTACATTCAAGTCACCAAATAATGTCTAAAGTCCAAACCCTTAAAATAAGTTACTTTTAGACTACTATTTGTTTATAATTGTATGTATTTAGATGGCCTCTTGCAGGGGTCCCAAACTACATTCAGCTGCCAGACGATTTTTTTCTTGAGTGGATGGTTGGGGGGCCGGAACATAATTACAAATAACATTGTACACTGTAATTGACCACAAGAAGTCCAAACATATATAATATTTGACCAAAACAAACCATGATTACATTGGAATACGATCTAATGTGTCTCTCTATTACACGTGGGAATACATGAAAATCACTTAGAGCTGATTTCATGGTGTTTTTACAGTCTTTAATGTCCAACAATGAAAACTCAGCTAAATAAAATCCCCCCGTGTGCTGCCAGTTGGGGAACCCTGGGCCCTATTGTTTTTCTAGGTTAGCCTATATTGTTTTTTTGTCATTTACGCACTAATAGTTGGTAATGTAAATAGCCTTAATCACACCATTATTATAGAGAGAAGGGTAAAAGTGTTTATTGGGGGCCGGAAACAAAATGCGGATGTGTGTGTGTCAGCCAAGTGCTCTCGTGTGCCTAAACGTCATCTGTGACTCTTCCTCCCAGTTATTTTCTATTTCACTCCTAGTCTCACCCCTCTCGCGGCCCGTTCTCCAGACGCAGCAGCTCGGCTGGTCTACGCCTATTCCCGGCCAACCACCCTATCCCCCAGAGAGAAGAGAAAGAATACGTGGGACACAACGAAAGATAAAGTATCCTAGCTTGTAGTTTAGATTTATCCAGGACAATCAGAGCGGATATCCATCGACACAGAAAGAAACCCCGCCTTTACTCGTCTCGTGGTCTCTCAACTTCTCCCACCTACTCTTTCTTTTTTATCTCAATCCTTCTTTCTATTAAAATTGTTTTTGACTGGATGGAAAGATGTGGATAAACGGCGGAAGTGGTCAGGTCGGACCCTAATCTAAAACAACGACACACCCGGGCCGTCACGAGCGCAGCAGGCAGATTATATTCAACAGGACGGAGCTATACTTTCTCCGGTTGGACTGATTTTCTGCTCACCCGTCGAACTTTCTGAAAATTGCATATAGGCTACCGCTGTCTGTTCTGTGTGCTCTAACCTAAAGTCTCATATATCGCCTTGGACCTCAGTGAGAGGGGATTGGGACCAAAGTAAGTACCGTTATCTCAATCACATCAATAGGACTGTTATTGTGATATAAACTGAATAACGGTTTCGTCTGAATATGTAGTGTTTCTACAATAGCCAGCACTCTACTCTGTTGTCTGTTCAAGTGTTGGTTTTCAACCTAATCCTACCCGTAACCCTAACTTTAACCACACGGCTAACCTTATGCCTAACCCTAACATTAAATTACTAACAAAAGGCATCTTTTTTTTCATGAATTTTTTTACAATAGCCAATTTTGACTTTGTGGCTGCGCTAACCTTTCGGTTATCTCGGCATGCAGCCCACAATGAAGCGCGATCACTTGGACTCGCGTCATTACGCAAGCCACGTACGTTTATCCTATGATTAAGGAACGCCGTTTGGGTCATTGCGTGTAAAAAAAAAATACACTTCAAATAAGCTTGTTGGACCTGAATAGGACTGCACGTCACATAATTATTGAACGCGTTCATAAATCTTTTACGTAGGTATTACACATTGATTACACTATCACTCGTATGTCATATGTCACAACGATTCATCGATACGTATGCTATGATCCTGGTAAAGTTGTCTCGCGCACCAACAACGTTTGTCATAAAAAAAAAAGCTGGATGCAAAAAATGTTCTTCCCCAAAAACATAGCAAAACGACATTATCTGTTTCAGTAGCAATAGTTAGACAATTAACTATATAGCTAGATGTCATAAGTTAAAATAACCATAATTTATAACAGTTTATATTTGATTAATGGTGGTCGGACCATCTATGTGAAGCTAGTCACAATAAGGATTAGCCACAATAGTGGACTTGCGGTTTGCCTTCAAAATAAAAGTATGTCATTGACAGTGACGCAAATCGCGGTCAACTATGCCATAATTAAATAGATCATGCTAAACGAGTTTGGAATGTTGTTTTATAAAGTCAAAAAATATATAATAATTTGTTCATTTGAAAAAAAGATGTTGAAATTACACTGGATATATTAGACTTTAGCATTGCATTGGGGGCATACTTATTTCACTGTACAGCCTTACCTATGGATTGTGGATCAATGACATGGGGTATCAGTCTACTCAGTGACACCCAGAGAACATTAGCATCGTAGCTCTTATTGTGGGACTCTGAAACATCTGTGAATTGAACCACATTTATAGTCAACCTACTATGTGTAACTCTGTGTTGTTGTTTTTGTCACTCTGCTTTGCTTTATCTTGTCCAGGTCGCAGTTGTAAATGAGAACTTGTTCTCAACTGGCCTACCTGGTTAAATAAAGGTAAAATAAAAACTTCACAGTCACAGTCATGCGATAAGAGCTACAATGCTAATATTTGCATAAACTCTTCACAGTTGTGTTCTGTGGGTGTCACTGAGTAGACTGATACCCCATTTCATTGCTTCACATTCCAACTTTGTTTAACATGATCTAGTCTAAATATGGCATGATTCCACCAGTAACCTTCTGCATCACTTTCAAAGAGGTACTTTTATTTTGAAGGCAAACAGCAAATTCCACTAGTGTGCCTAATCCTTATTGTGACTAGATTCACAACACAATCCTTCCAGTCAAGCCTCACTCCTCTGTCATCAAATCAAATGTTATTTGTCACATGCGCTGAATACAACAGGTAGACCTTACAGTGGAATGCTTACTTTCAAGCTCTTAACCAACAATGCAGTTTTAAGAAAATCCCCCAAAAAGTAAGAGATAAGAATAACAAAAAATTAAAGAGCAGCAGTAAATAACAATAGCGGGCTATATACAGGGGTACCGGTACAGAGTCAATGTGGAGGCTATATACAGGGGGTACCGGTACAGAGTCAATGTGGAGGCTATATACAGGGGGTACCAGTACAGAGTCAATGTGGAGGCTATATACAGGGGGTACCAGTACAGAGTCAATGTGGAGGCTATATACAGGGGTACCGGTACAGAGTCAATGTGGAGGCTATATACAGGGGGTACCAGTACAGAGTCAATGTGGAGGCTATATACAGGGGGTACCAGTACAGAGTCAATGTGGAGGCTATATACAGGGGTACCGGTACAGAGTCAATGTGGAGGCTATATACAGGGGGTAACAGTACAGAGTCAATGTGGAGGCTATATACAGGGGGTACCGGTACAGATTCAATGTGGAGGCTATATACAGGGGTACCGGTACAGAGTCAATGTGGAGGCTATATACAGGGGTACCAGTACAGAGTCAATGTGGAGGCTATATACAGGGGGTACCGGTACAGAGTCAATGTGGAGGCTATATACAGGGGTACCGGTACAGAGTCAATGTGGAGGCTATATACAGGGGTACCAGTACAGAGTCAATGTGGAGGCTATATACAGGGGGTACCAGTACAGAGTCAATGTGGAGGCTATATACAGGGGGTACCAGTACAGAGTCAATGTGGAGGCTATATACAGGGGGTACCGGTACAGAGTCAATGTGGAGACTATATACAGGGGGTACCGGTTCAGAGTCAATGTGTCAATGTGCGGGGGCACCGGTGTCGAGGTAATTGAGGTAATTATGTACATGTAGGTAGAGTTATTCAAGTGGCTATGCATAGATAATAACAGAGAGTAGCAGCAGCGTGGGGGGGAGCAATGCAAATAATCTGGGTAGCCATTTGATAGCACTGATCTGATAGAAGTGGACAGGACAGCTGGACCTCTAATGAAGCTAGCTGGCTGCTTATAACGTTAGCTTTGGGCAACAGCGTTAAGTAGCTGGCTAACTATTTCGTTCCATGAACTGAAGTTCAATTTCAATAGGCGAACAACAAGTGGCTACCTAGCTAATACTTACTCGCAAGGATTCCTAAATCATTGCTAAGAATAATGAAAATGACTGCAGTTTCGACTGGTCATTGTTTTCAGGCTGGTTGTATTGCTGCTAGCTAGGTACCCTAGAAGTTGCGGTTGAACAAATAATGCCTTATTATTAAAGCGGTATTGTAAACATATCGTTCGTGTCCGGCGTGTGCTTGTTTGCAGACTTTTTATGTACAGCTGACAGTGCTCCTGATACTAGTGGTGGCGCTTTGCTTACACGTGCAAATTCAGCGCACACAACATTCTATAATAGAATTGTGTTATTTGACGTGTCAAATTAAACGCTTATTTAATGTGTCAAATAGTGTTATTTGACGTGTATCTTTTTTGACACACAAAGACCCAAACGGTGTTCCATATATGATGAGACAATTGTGAACTCGGAAAAATATGAAGTCAAATCATGACGTCAGTGATCTTCAGGTCAAAAGGTCTGAGTTCTAGAAAGAGGTCCGTTGGAATTCTGAGTGTGGTTATTTTTCAGAGTGGGAGCTTGTTTTTTTCGAGTTATCAGTTGTTTTAAACGCACTGAAGTCGGAGATTTCCGAGTTCGCAGATGTTTTGAACACGGTATATAGCCTATTGTGTTTTGCTCCTTCTGACAAATTGTAAAATAGAAAAGCTTAAAGGTACAATATGCAGAAATCACTCAGCCATTTCCTGGTTGCTAAAATTCTAATACTTCACCTAATTTCAGTTTGTGACAAAACAAGTGTAGATAATCATTGCACAATCCAAACCACTGTGAAATAAATAACCCAAAATATTGAATTTTCAGCTGTTTGAAGCAGGTGTACAAAAGCGAAGGTAAAAGCGGTAAAAACGAAACGTAGGAATGGGAAGCATATAGAGTGGCATGTAGCAATGAATAAGATCAAATTAATTAGCTTAAACCTCACATTTACTCTTCATAACTTTTATTTTAAACTATATCTTAAACTTTTGACTGTCGGAAATGCATCCTTATTAAAAAGAACAGGCAAAAAGTGAGGTGCTCACAAAGACAACATGATGTCACACAGACAGCATGATGTCACACAGACAGCATGATGTCACACAGACAGCATGATGTCACACAGACAGCATGATGTCACACAGACAGCATGATGTCACTGATCTTAAACACACTGATAGATCAATAGCTGACTGTTAACACATCAAAGATCCGAGTCATAACTCTCTACCCTCCATCTATCCATTAGGCTTTACTCCTTCAATCATTTGTATTTTTTATGTGTACATTTTATTGCATGTCTGTCTGTGTGTGGCCCTCTAATTTCAGTAAAGTGCTCTCTTACAGGGTCACAGCAAGGAGGACAGTCCAAACATCCTCTCCCTCTGCCAGTTGGAGAAGGAGAGGGAGACAGAACAGAATATTGCCGTTAAAAATGTCTCAGGCATGACCTGCATTAAAGTTAATTTGCAGTCATAATAATATAACATCAGTGTGTGTGTGTGACTGGTGAGGATACAGAGGGTCACGCTCTGGATCTCTAAACCTTGTAATCCGAGGTCATGAAATCCCATTTTCAGTTTGAGATTAACCAAACCAGAATGTGGACTTTAGTCTGGTTATGGATTGTATTACTTTATGTTGAAATTACACTGACTCTAAATCATTTAACCTGACATAATTTAGACCCGCTGTTGGACAAAGTCTATCTTGTTCAAGAGATTTTATCTCAGTAGGCCAAATCCTAACTTGAGGTCTGCCTGTCACGCAAACCTCCCATTGACTGGAAGCATGATTTACAACATGGAAGTCTCAGTTATGAACGCTGATCTAAAATTACCATTAAGGTCACTGAAACTAGACAGGTCTCTCTCATATATATATATATATATATATATATATATATATATATATATATTGCTCTACACTTCTCTACTCTACTCTGCTCAACACTTCTCTATCCTGGTCGTCTCTGTGTGTCAGAGGATGTATGATATGCGTTATGACTCACCATGAATAGACGGTTTAATCTGATAGACCAACAAGCACTCTCTCTCCCCTCATCCCCCCATCCCCCTCTGCCCCCCCAGGGGTTGAGAAACTCTGTTAGTGTTAGTCTGCTTTGACTACTCACATTCTCCTGTCAGACAGTGCCACAGAAACAGAGGGAGGAAGAGAGATAGCACTTCCACTCTCCCAACCAGCCAGAGGCATCCTCCGTCTGATTGGCTCACAAAAATGACCAGAGTCCGGTCACATGATCCTGTCAGCCAATAGGAAGGGGAGTTGGGCTTACGTCAATAAAAGTGCTGTAGCAGGCTGGATCCTCTGGCTGACCTGAAAAAGTATTTGTCTTTGATCTGTTGCGATGCGCACACACACACACACACACACACACTGACGCTCTTAGACTCAAGAACACTGGTATTGACTGAAATGTCACCATGTTTCTAATGTTTATCTAAATTAAATCTATGATTCCTCCCATGGAGAGATCTCTAGACCATACGTTAGCATACTGAAACCCCCAGTTAGGCCTACTCTACTGTTTACTGCAGCTACGGCTGCTTTAGGTCCACATAATATTGTGAGTTGGGACCAGTGGTTATTACACAGGGAAGTGAGTCCGGCCTTTATTGCTTCTCTCTGCTGTGTGTGATGTGTTATGATCACCTTTGGACTGCACTGTGGCTCTGTTTTGTAGCAGGGAAGATCCCTGTATCTGTGCTGTTGTGGTTAACTCTGCCTAGAAGACTCACCGATACAAGAATCAACTGCCTAAAGCACAGTAGGACAGAGGCATTTCTATATCTACAATGTATGTTGCTTTTAAGAATTGTCTGTGAGAATGAAAATGTCTAGGGCATTTGGAATTCTTCTTAGGAGTGTGCGGTCGTTGTAAGCAGTGTACTGTACCCTACCCTCTTTGTTCTGTGTACATCTGCTCGTTCCTGTTGTGATCTTCAACAGCATTTTACAGAGTTCCTTTCTACATTTCTGGAATAGCAGGCAATCTGAGAGATGTGCCCTAAAGGCATGGAAAGTACAAGAGTTCAATATCTCTGCTAGTGTGCTCACAGAAAGTCAACGGGGTTCTTCACCTGTCCCCCCCCCCTCCTGTCTTTGTTGTGGAGGTGTTGGTTTCCCAGTGAATACATGGACCCTCCCTCCCTTCCTCCCTGCCTCTGAGTTCAGCAGGATAATGTTGTATCAGTAATCCCATGATGCTAGCAGGAATGCTATGCTGCAGAGAAGTGACGGGTGAAACAAAAGCACTAATGCTGTCTCAATAGCAGTAGCAACCACCCAGGACTCAGTGTCATCAACCTTGCAGCGTTTCTACAACAGGGTGCAGGGTTTTGCCAAAACCTGCATCCTATAGCCTACGTTTGAGAAGCTACTTTTGACACATCAACATGTGTCTATCTCACCACTTCTTGTTTTTAACATCATCTGCACTGATCTCAATAGACTGGATAGGTGGAAGCTTTATAGCAGATGTCCAGCTGTCCTGTCCACTTCTATCATATCAGTGCTGACAGAGGAGATAAGATGACGAGAGGAAGGCATTTTAGAGTATTGAGATACACCCCTGATGAAAGAAAGGAGATGAGGGAAGACGATCGAGATGCACTCTGAGTTGTGACAGGAAATGTGTCTGGTGTTGATGAGTAACCTGCTATGATGTGGAATTAACTGAACAATGACAGTGTCTCAGGGGGGAGTGGTCCCGTGTGGCTCAGTTGGTAGAGCATGGTGTTTGCAATGCCAGGGTTGTGGGTTCGATTCCCACCGGGGACCAGTATGGAGAAAAAAATGTATGAAATGTATGCATTCACTACTGTAAGTTGCTCTGGATAAGAGCGTCTGCTAAATGACTAAAATGTAAAATGAGTGTGTGTGAGAAGTGAAGGCTTCTGTAGCCATAACTTAGTGTTGTAACTTCATTTACCGTCTTGTATGGGGATCCACGCCTACTTAACCTAAGCTAGCCTAGCGTTAGCTAACATTTTTTATTGAAGCTCAAAGGGTCAGTTCTGTATTAGCCGGAAGCTGCTATCAATTTCATGTTCACCAATGTGAAAAGCCCAGTTCATCTCAGTGTATGCTACCGTTGGGTGTCAGCGGCACTCCCTTCCATGGTTGTATATCAGTCTTTAATATGTGTTTAAATCCAGCTGCATAGTTGAAAGAGAGCCAGGCCTGCTCTGTGTCTGGGAGTGATGTTAGGCAGGGAAGGAAGGAGGGAGGGAGGGAGGCCTCGCTCTGCCTCTCAGAGCTTCCATCAGCTGGGGAGGGAACCAACTCAATGAGGCAAGTCCTGGAGGGATCAGGGAGGGGGAGTGGATAGGGGAGTGGTTTGGGGGCTGAGGAGAATCGGGGGAGTGGTTAGGGTAGGGTGTAGGAGGGTGGCGTAAGAGAGGATTAGGGTAGTGGTTTGGAGAGTGGGTGGGGTTTAAAGAGGGGTGATGGGTTTAGGGTGCAGGGTTGAGTGGTGATAGGGGAGTGGTGTGTAGGAGGACATTCTGACTCAGCACAGATGGATGATTAACAGCAAAGAATTCAGCCATGTTTCATACTGTCCCCCACTCAACTCCCGCCCCCATCCTACCACACCCAAATCACAGTCAAAGTAAAGCTTCTCTCTACTTTTCTCTCTCTGAAACCACGAAGCGCCTGTCATAAATCAGGAAGCCAAGTGTTTGTTTCTTGGGCTTCAGGAATGTAACTGAAGAAGTGCCTCAGGCCTTGAATAAGAAGAAAATAACTGATTGAAAGTAAGGTGATATCATCTTGCAATGTGGTCTCAGAGCATTTTGTATTTTTCTGTACATTAATCCAAAAAACTCCATTTATACTGAACATATAAAAATGCAACATGCAACAATTTCAAAGATTTTACAGTTCATATAAGGAACTTGTCAATTTAAGTAAATTCATTAAGCCTTACAATATGGATTTCACATGACTGGGAATACAGATATGCATCTGTTGGTCACAGATACCTTAAAAAGAAATAATTAAGGGTGTGGATCAGAAAACCAGTCAGTATCTGGTGTGACCACCATTTGCCTCATGCAGCGTGACACATCTCCTAATCAGGCTGTTAACTGTGGCCTGTGGAATGTCCTAGTCCTCTTCAATGGCTGTGAGAAGTTGCTGGATATTGGCGGGAACTGGAACACGCTGTCGTACACATCCATCCAGAGCATCCCAAATATGCTCAATTGGTGACATGTCTGGTGAGTATGCAGGCCATGGAAGAACTGGGACATTTTCAGCTTCCAGGAATTGTGTATAGATCCTTGCAACATAGGGCCGTGCATTATCATGCTGAAACATGAGGTGATGGCGGCAGATTAAAGGCACGACAATGGGCCTCAGGATCTCATCACAGTATCTCTGCGCATTCAAATTGCCATTGATAAAATGCAATTGTGTTTGTTGTCCGTAGCATATGCCTGCCCATGCCATAACCCCACCGCCAGTATGGGTCTCTCTGTTCACAATGTTGTGAGGCTAGTTTATGGTAGAGAAATTAACATTACATTCTCTGACAACAGCTCTGGTGGACATTCCTGCAGTCATCATGACAATTGCAACATCTGTGGCATTGTGTTGTTTGACAAAACTTCACATTCTAGAGTGGCCTTTTATTGTCCCCAGCACAAGGTGCACTAGTGTAATGATCATGCTTTTTAATCAGCTTCTTGATATGCCACACCTGTCAGGTGGATGGATTATCTTGGCAAAGGAGAGATGCTCATTTATATTAGCTAGGTGGCTAATGCTAACGTTAGCTAGCTATAAGGGTTAGGGTTAAGGTTAGGTTAAAAGGGTTAGGGGAAGGGTTAGCTAATATGCTACATAAACTCAGCAAAAAAGATATGTCCCTTTTTCAGGACACTGTCTTTCAAAGATAATTCCTAAAAATCCAAATACTTTCACAGATCTTCATTGTAAAGGGTTTAAACACTGTTTCCTATGCTTGTTCAACGAGCAATAAACAATTAATGAACATGCACCTGTAGAACGGTCGTTAAGACACTAACAGCTTACAGACGGTAGGCAATTAAGGTCACAGTTAGGATACTAAAGAGGCCTTTCTACTGACTCTGAAAAACACCAAAAGAACTGCTCATCTGCGTGAATGTGCCTTAGGCATGCTGCAAGGCGGCATGAGGACTGTAGATGTGGCCAGGGCAAATAAATTGCAATGTCCGTACTGTGAGACGCCTAAGACAGAGCTACAGGGAGACAGGACGGACAGCTGATCGTCCTCGCAGTGGCAGACCACATGTAACAACACCTGCACAGAATCGGTTACATCCGAACATCACACCTGGGGGACAGGTACAGGATGGCAACAACAACTGCCCGAATTACACCAGGAACGCACAATCCCTCCATCAGTGCTCAGACTGTCCGCAATAGGCTGAGAGAGGCTGGACTGAGGGCTTGTAGGCCTGTTGTAAGGCAGGTCGTCACCAGACATCACCAGCAACAACATCGCCTATGGGCACAAACCCACCGTTGCTGGACCAGACAGGACTGGCAAAAACACTGAGGCCTGTGCTCTGGAGCGGGATCGATTTGGAGGTGGAGGGTCCATCATGGTCTGGGGCGGTGTGTCACAGCATCATCGGACTGAGCTTGTTGTCATTGCAGGCAATCTCAACGCTGTGCATTACAGGGAAGACATCCTCCTCCCTCATGTGGTACCCTTCCTGCAGGCTCATCCTGACATGACCCTCCAGCATTACAATGTCACCAGCCATACTGCTCATTCTGTGCATGATTTCCTGCAAGAGAGGAATGTCAGTGGTTTGCCATGGCCAGCGAAGAGCCCGGATCTCAATCCCATTGAGCACGTCTGGGACCTGTTGGATCGGAGGGTGAGGGCTAGGGCCATTCCCCCCAGAATTGTCTGGGAACTTGCAGGTGCCTTGGTGGAAGAGTGGGGTAACATCTCACAGCAAGAACTGGCAAATCTGGTGCAGTCCATGTGGAGGAGATGCACTGCAGTACTTGATGCAGCTGGTGGCCACACCAGATACTGACTGTTACTTTTGATTTTGACCCCCCCTTTGTTCAGGGACACATTATTCAATTTCTGTTAGTCACATGTCTGTGGAACTTGTTCAGTTTATGTCTCAGTTGTTGAATCTTGTTATGTTAATACAAATATTTACACGTTAAGTTTGCTGAAAATAAACGCAGTTGACAGTGAGAGGACATTTCTTTTTTTGCTGAGTTTAGTTGCAAAGTAGATAAAAAGTAGTTGCAAAGTTGGCAATTAGCTAAAATGCTAAAGTTGTCTGATGAGATTGAAACACGCAACCTTTGGGTTTCTAGATGTTCGTGTTGCTAGACATTTGCGTTATACTCACACCCATCCACCCCTAACAACCACCCTCCTTTAATTTTTGCTTTAAGTAACCTTATATCTTATGTAAGCATACCAAATGTAACATATCATACTCATTTGAGTGTTCCGGATTTATGTTTACTATGTTACGTCTAGTCTATGAGACCAGACTGGGATATCAGTGAACAACAAATGTTGTGGTAACAGCTATGAAGGTGCCAGTACAATGAGGAGCTTACTCAGTTGTTCAAAAGCACATATGAGACCGAGAGCCTAATGCTTCATAGGGAGTTTTTTAATGAGTTTTAGTTTTGAAAACGATCTCTCCGCAAAAGCGACAGTTACAGGGATGGTAAAAACATCTTGATTGCCATAGCAACATCAGGGGAACTGGGCAGAAGAGTTGTTCTTCAAATACAGCAGTTCTGCAACATCTTTAATTGAGCCTCCCATTCTCCTTAATTGCCGGCCTCAACAGTTTACGGAAAGAGATTAACTGTAGCCTGTTGAAAGCTCTGGGGACAGGTTGTCTGGATACTTAACAGTCAATAAATTGGCAGATGCAAACAGATTATCATCTTTAGCGGCCAACAGTTCTTGAGGGTTTGAACAAAAAAAGCTGTTTGCTATTTTGTTCATACTGGTGAACCGGCATTTGAGTTGTGGGGTTGCAATATCAACAGTGCCTTATCTCAGGCATACCTTGGCATACATCATTCAAGACTGTTTAAATTGTGTGCAGCGCAATGGACATATAATGTCACAGGAAAGACTGTCTGGGTTGGCAATACTCCCGCAACCTGGACCTACAGGCCGTGGGGAAAAAATGTGTACACAAGAAAGCAAGGCGACAGTCGCAAATACTGTAGCTACTATAGGCCTCTACATAGAACAAAAAGAGAGACACAAGCACAGACACAGAGAGAATATTTTCTAAGAGAAAGAAAGAGAAAAAGAGACACAGAGTGAGAAGGTGCAAGGAGGACTTCAGACCAGGGGAGTCTCTCAAGTTGGATTTAATTTAATTTACCTTGAATATTGCAGCCCATTTGTGTAAGCTATAAGCCAGACAAAACCCGCTTAGTTCAACAATCGGCTGAATAGTGGCTGAATTAATCCTCAAGCCGACTTTTTTCCACATTGTTAGGCTATTTGATGTAATTTTTATAAAAAGTTGATGAATAACAGCTAAATAGCAGCTAAATACGGTATATACTGTAGCTATAGATACTAGGCTACACTGCATAATGATGCAATCCCTAGTAAGCTAGTGTTTTGAAGGTGGACTGACTGTATTATTTGGCATTAATACACTGGTTTTACGCACATTTCTTATGGTGTAGGCCTCCCACTAAAAATGTATCCATTAGCTAAAGCAAAGTGAACTCCGACCTTGCGGGGGGGATCCAGAGAAACGGTGTTTCGCCAGTGCTGGCTGTATATAGGCATTGCTATGACATGTCCATGTGGCCATGTCCATGTGGTGGATGAATGAAGAAGTGATTTATGTTCAGTTGTACTTCCCCTCTGTGGGCCACTGGGTATCTCCTACACCTGTTGTGTTGTGTTGATAGTATGTTGACCACTAGTTAGGAGTCTGCAGGTCTCTGTCCTAAATGTTGTGTTGATAGTATGTTGACCACTAGTTAGGAGTCTGCAGGTCTCTGTCCTAAATGTTGTGTTGATAGTATGTTGACCACTAGTTAGGAGTCTGCAGGTCTCTGTCCTAAATGTTGTGTTGATAGTATGTTGACCACTAGTTAGGAGTCTGCAGGTCTCTGTCCTAAATGTTGTGTTGATAGTATGTTGACCACTAGTTAGGAGTCTGCAGGTCTCTGTCCTAAATGTTGTGTTGATAGTATGTTGACCACTAGTTAGGAGTCTGCAGGCCCTGAACCTAAAGATGTTGGATTTAGATTTAAAGATGTAGCATTTAGCAGTAACTTCTTCAGAACGTGAAAAGGGACTACTTCTAAATGGTATTCAGTAAAAACAGCCAAATATATCAAATCAGACTTTATTAACCACAGTGTTAGCCTGTTACAATACATCAATCATGACGGATTTGACGAATATCCACTTTGTTAGATCAGATTTATTGATTGTGCGCTAATCCAGTGTCCTTCTTCTATCCCTCACGGTCTGTGTTCCATGTCAACCATCTGCATATGTAAGCTAGTTTAAATAAATTCTTTGTTAAAAATTTGTAATGTTACAAAACAGTCAGAATACAGAAGATGTTAGCTAGTAAGTAGACGTGCTAGCTAGCTTGAATATTGAACACACTAAGGTTATCATCTAACGTAGCTGGCAGGGTAAAAACGCAACACAACCAAACATTTACCTATCAGTCCATGCGAACGGTGGCCATTTCAGCATCACTCTTCCACCTTTCAAAATTAATTCCTATGTTTATCAGGTTTCTGGATGTGTGTCACTGAACCAGGTTGCTGGTTCAGTGACACACATTTTTAATCTAACATTAAGCACAGGAATTATCCCTAAGGTGTGGAAAGCAGCTTTTGTTCTGCCATTACATAAGGGAGGTGACGGTAGTGATTTGGATAACTATCGACCCATCTCTAGGCTCCCTTGTCTGGCAAAGATCCTAGAATCTATAGTCAACAAACAGTTACAGTCTTTTCTTTCTGCTAACAGTATTCTTAGCACCAATCAATCTGGTTTTAGATCTAAACACAGTACCACATCGGCCACTATGCTTGTTGTAAATGATATTGCAAATGCCTTAGATGATAGAAAGCACTGTGCTGCGTTGTTTGTCAAAAGCTTGTCAAAAGCTTGTCAAAAGCTTTTGACACTGTAGACCATGCTATCCTTTTGAGTAAGCTGTCATCTATAGGAGTGGGCACGGATGCCTGCCGATGGTTTTATGACTATCTTAAAGATAGAACTCAGGCCGTCATGGTCGACGGGGTCAAGTCTGACTCCTTACAGTTACTTAAAGGGGTCCCTCAGGGTTCAATAATTGGCCCACTATTGTTCTCACTTTATATAAACAACATTGGTGATGATGTCAGATATTGTAAATTCCATTTATATGCAGATGACACAGTGATGTACTCTATTGCTCCAACAGCGGACCAAGCTTTAATGCAGTTGGAGTCTGATTTTAGGATACCACAGGGATCTCTTTTACAGCTTAAACTTGTTTTAAACGCTAAGAAAACAAATGTCATGTTTTTTTCTAGGTCTAAACTCTCAGTTAGAAACACTTTTGTAATCACTAGCTTGGATGGTACTCAAATCAAACAGGTCTCTGCATATAAATATTTAGGGGTATGGTTAGATGATAGGCTTTCTTTTAAAAAACATGTTACTGAATTGGGAAAAAAGCTCAAATTCAAGATAGGGTTCCTTTACAGAAACAGGGCTTGTCTGTCCTTTGTAAATAGAAAACAAATTGTGCAGGCTACTTTTATGTCCGTTTTAGATTATGGTGATATTATCTATATGCATGCATCGGCAAACACATTAAAACCACTGGATGCTATTTACCATTGTGCACTCAGGTTTATCACGGGTGATAGTTACAAAACTCATCACTGTATCCTATATACACATGTGGGTTGGGCCTCTCTATCTGTGAGGCGAGAGCAACATGCTCTCTTGTTTATTTATAAAGCGCTTCTTTTAAAACTACCTCCATATATATCATCATTAATTTCCACTAGATATACAAATTTTAAAACCAGATCACAGATGTGGATTACATTAGAGACTCCTGCGGTCTCCACAGAGTTGGGTAGGACTGCCTTTAGTTCCTTTGCGCCTTATTTATGGAACAAACTGCAGATCCAATGTAAGTTAGACCCTCTGGTGTCCCTTGCCCATTTTAAAAATGTTATGGAGGATCAATATGATGTTGTCTGTGATTGTTTCTGTTGAATTGTGTCTTTGTTTTGTATGTTTGAAATGTTCTTGTCTGTATGCCTAAAACTGTACATGTCAACATGTTTACACAGGGCACAGCCGTAAAAGAGATCCAGGTCTCAGTCTGTTTTCCCTGTTAAAATAAAGATTAAAAAAAAAAAAAAAGGTAATGAGCAGTCTTTTTCTCGCTTTTCTCTTTTGTGGTCAAGTTTATTCAGATCCAAGAACCGAGAATGGTGCTTGTTGCTGTCGACATTTTCTGAAAACTTTGTCCCTGCAATCAAAACAGTTTATCGGCAAACAAGTTAGCTAGCTAGTGACTTCCACTCCAGAGCCATGGCGCAACAAGGGTCGTTTGAGTGGGTGGGATTTCGAGCAAAGACACACCTTTCCCAGAAGGCCAGTCCAAGGTGGCTTGGGCTCAACCCCCTTGTTTTTGTTGAAAGTGGGAAAACAGCACAACAAGTGGGGGCAGCATGAGGTTGCCCGCGACCTTTGGATTCCATATTTAATTTGAGCCAGTTTGTTACAGCAGGAAAATAATCCTACAGCAAAATGAATGTGATTATTATGTATATTATAATCAATTGACATTTTTATAGTGGTTGATACATTTTTCGTAAGGGATTATTAAGTCTGAAATTTCTAAATGGAAATGACAAACTTCAGAAGCCTTTTTAAACCTCAAATACACAACAAGTTTTACATTTCCTGCATTGCAGGAAAGTTCTCCTGCACAGGGTGATCAAATGACGATCCTACATCTGTAATTTAATGGGGAAGATTTGCACAATGTCATTACATCTAATTAGTTGGTGCCAATTTTTCCTATTCATTTGGCCTGCAGATTTCTCCCAATGCGTGTTACGTCCAGTTTACACAACAGATGGTATAGATTAGAATATGGATTTGACTTCAGATGATTGTTGAGGTATGAACATTTCCTCTAGACTGATTGGGATGGTTCTTGTTGTTTAACTGAGGTGAGAGAAATGGATAAATAAACATTCACTCATTCAGTTAATGATTTTAACCCTTTCTTTCCATTCTTCCTGTGTCTGGCTAGGATGAGATAGAGAAGGATTAGACAGACATTGTGTCATAAAAGAGACCAGGAAGTAGCCTACACGTGGGGGCCAACTGGTCACATCCTTTCATTCACTGGCAATTCAAATAACCACAAAGGATGATGTAACCACTCCTTCCTCCCATCCCCCTGAGGCAGCATGCTACCAGCGGTGTGCTGTGTTTGTGTGTGTATCTTTGCGTTTGTGTGTGTGTGTGTGTGTGTAAATGCCAGTATATTAACCCTATCTCTGTTCTCTCCCCAGTATGGTGTCCAGTCTGAGCGAGTGGTTCTGGAATGAGCGGCTGTGGTTCCCTGAGGGGCTGGGTTGGGCTGACCTAGAGGACAAAGATGGCCGTGTCTACGCCAAGGCCAGGGACCTCTGGGTGGTGCTACCCATCGCCCTAGCCTTCCTCGTAATACGACAGATCTTCGAGAGGTAGGTCTGTCTGTCTGTCCGTCTGTCTGTCTGTCTGTGTTTGGCTGGCTGTCACCCCTCATAAGATTAATCCTCTGCCTCTTTCCCCCATCTGTCTACATGTTTATACCTCTTCTCTTTCCCCCATCTGTCTACATGTTTATACCTCTTCTCTTTCCCCCATCTGTCTACATGTTTATACCTCTTCTCTTTCCCCCATCTGTCTACATGTTTATACCTCTTCTCTTTCCCCCATCTGTCTACATGTGTTTATACCTCTTCTCTTTCCCCCATCTGTCTACATGTGTTTATACCTCTTCTCTTTCCCCCATCTGTCTACATGTGTTTATACCTCTTCTCTTTCCCCCATCTGTCTACATGTGTTTATACCTCTTCTCTTTCCCCATCTGTCTACATGTTTATACCTCTTCTCTTTCCCCATCTGTCTACATGTTTATACCTCTTCTCTTTCCCCCATTTGTCTACATATTTATACCTCTTCTCTTTCCCCATCTGTCTACATATTTATACCTCTTCTCTTTCCCCCATCTGTCTACATATTTATACCTCTTCTCTTTCCCCATCTGTCTACGTGTTTATACCTCTTCTCTTTCCCCCATCTGTCTACGTGTGTTTATACCTCTTCTCTTTCCCCATCTGTCTACGTGTTTATACCTCTTCTCTTTCCCCCATCTGTCTACATGTTTATACCTCTTCTCTTTCCCCCATCTGTCTACATGTGTTTATACCTCTTCTCTTTCCCCATCTGTCTACGTGTTTATACCTCTTCTCTTTCCCCATCTGTCTACATGTGTTTATACCTCTTCTCTTTCCCCCATCTGTCTACATGTTTATACCTCTTCTCTTTTCCCCATCTGTCTACATGTTTATACCTCTTCTCTTTCCCCATCTGTCTACATGTGTTTATACCTCTTCTCTTTCCCCCATCTGTCTACATGTTTATACCTCTTCTCTTTCACCCATCTGTCTACGTGTTTATACCTCTTCTCTTTCCCCCATCTGTCTACATGTTTATACCTCTTCTCTTTCCCCCATCTGTCTACATGTGTTTATACCTCTTCTCTTTCCCCATCTGTCTACATGTGTTTATACCTCTTCTCTTTCACCCATCTGTCTACATGTGTTTATACCTCTTCTCTTTCACCCATCTGTCTACATGTGTTTATACCTCTTCTCTTTTCCCCATCTGTCTACATATTTATACCTCTTCTCTTTCCCCCATCTGTCTACGTGTTTATACCTCTTCTCTTCCCCCATCTGTCTACATATTTATACCTCTTCTCTTTCCCCATCTGTCTACATATTTATACCTCTTCTCTTTCCCCCATCTGTCTACATATTTATACCTCTTCTCTTTCCCCCATCTGTCTATGTGTTTATACCTCTTCTCTTTCCCCATCTGTCTACATGTTTATACCTCTTCTCTTTCCCCCCATCTGTCTACGTGTTTATACCTCTTCTCTTTCCCCATCTGTCTACGTGTTTATACCTCTTCTCTTTCCCCCCATCTGTCTACATGTTTATACCTCTTCTCTTTCCCCATCTGTCTACATGTGTTTATACCTCTTCTCTTTCCCCCATCTGTCTACATGTTTATACCTCTTCTCTTTCCCCCATCTGTCTACATGTTTATACCTCTTCTCTTTCCCCATCTGTCTACATGTGTTTATACCTCTTCTCTTTCCCCCATCTGTCTACATGTTTATACCTCTTCTCTTTTCCCCATCTGTCTACATGTGTTTATACCTCTTCTCTTTCCCCCATCTGTCTACATGTGTTTATACCTCTTCTCTTTCACCCATCTGTCTACATGTGTTTATACCTCTTCTCTTTCCCCCATCTGTCAACATGTTGTTAGGTTCTAATTTTGAGTAAATAACTCAGACACTAGAGAAGCTTAACCATTCTTCCCAAAGCTGTAATTCAGACAAAAAACATTTCACACAAGCACTAATATTTAACCCTTTCTCCTAGGCTGAGTCTCCTACTCCACAACTGAACAGCCAATGCAGCTCTGTTGCTAGACAGAACCTTAGTGATATCTGTTCTTCCTCACTTCATCTAACCTGACCTCTACCCCAAAGTGCTCACTCCTCCCCAACTCAAGGTTGTCATAGTTATTGATACCAGGCTGTCTCTTCTCCTCCCAGAGGATCCCTGATGTCTAACAATAACATATCATGACATAATGTAAACGTTATACATTACCCTCTCTCCCTCAGTGACATATCCTGACATAATGTAAACATTATACATTACTCTCTCTACCACAGTGACATATCCTGACATAATGTAAACATTATACATTACTCTCTCTCCCACAGTGACATATCCTGACATAATGTAAACATTATACATTACCCTGTCTCCCTCAGTGACATATCCTGACATAATGTAAACATTATACATTACTCTCTCTCCCACAGTGACATATCCTGACATAATGTAAACATTATACATTACTCTCTCTCCCACAGTGACATATCCTGACATAATGTAAACGTTATACATTACTCTCTCTCCCACAGTGACATATCCTGACATAATGTAAACATTATACATTACTCTCTCTCCCACAGTGACATATCCTGACATAATGTAAACGTTATACATTACCCTGTCTCCCTCAGTGATATATCCTGACATAATGTAAACATTATACATTACTCTCTCTCCCACAGTGACAGTGTTAGTTTCTAAGATCTCCACCCGTCTCTCCTCAACAATACCTGCCAAATGTAATCGCTTCCCTGTACTCAACACATTCCAAGCTTAGTTGCACACACTATATAACTTCCTCCTATAACCCTTAACTTCTGGTGTAGACCCTCTAACCCTTAGCACTCCATCAGTGACATGAATAAGTATATTTTCATATTCCCAGAATCCAACAATGTGTTTATACCTCTTCTCTTTTCCCCATCTGTCTACATGTGTTTATACCTCTTCTCTTTCACCCATCTGTCTACGTGTTTATACCTCTTCTCTTTCACCCATCTGTCTACAAGTGTTTATACCTCTTCTCTTTCCCCCATCTGTCTACGTGTTTATACCTCTTCTCTTTCACCCATCTGTCTACATGTGTTTATACCTCTTCCCTTTCACCCATCTGTCTACATGTGTTTATACCTCTTCTCTTTCCCCCATCTGTCTACATGTGTTTAAACCTCTTCTCTTTCACCCATCTGTCTACATGTGTTTATACCTCTTCTCTTTCCCCCATCTGTCTACATGTTTATACCTCTTCTCTTTCCCCCCATCTGTCTACATATTTATACCTCTTCTCTTTCCCCCATCTGTCTACATGTGTTTATACCTCTTCTCTTTCCCCCATCTGTCTACATGTTTATACCTCTTCTCTTTCCCCATCTGTCTACATGTGTTTATACCTCTTCTCTTTCCCCCATCTGTCTACGTGTGTTTATACCTCTTCTCTTTCACCCATCTGTCTACATATTTATACCTCTTCTCTTTCCCCCATCTGTCTACATGTGTTTATACCTCTTCTCTTTCCCCATCTGTCTACATGTGTTTATACCTCTTCTCTTTCCCCATCTGTCTACATGTGTTTATACCTCTTCTCTTTCCCCCATCTGTCTACATGTTTATACCTCTTCTCTTTCACCCATCTGTCTACATGTTTATACCTCTTCTCTTTCACCCATCTGTCTACATGTTTATACCTCTTCTCTTTCCCCATCTGTCTACGTGTTTATACCTCTTCTCTTTCCCCCATCTGTCTACGTGTTTATACCTCTTCTCTTTCCCCCATCTGTCTACATGTTTATACCTCTTCTCTTTCACCCATCTGTCTACGTGTTTATACCTCTTCTCTTTCCCCCATCTGTCTACATGTTTATACCTCTTCTCTTTCCCCCATCTGTCTACATGTTTATACCTCTTCTCTTTCACCCATCTGTCTACGTGTTTATACCTCTTCTCTTTCACCCATCTGTCTACATGTGTTTATACCTCTTCTCTTTCACCCATCTGTCTACATGTTTATACCTCTTCTCTTTCACCCATCTGTCTACATGTGTTTATACCTCCCTTCTTTCACCCATCTGTCTACATGTGTTTATACCTCTTCTCTTTCCCCCATCTGTCAACATGTTGTTAGGTTCTAATTTTGAGTAAATAACTCAGACACTAGAGAAGCTTAACCATTCTTCCCAAAGCTGTAATTCAGACAAAAAACATTTCACACAAGCACTAATATTTAACCCTTTCTCCTAGGCTGAGTCTCCTACTCCACAACTGAACAGCCAATGCAGCTCTGTTGCTAGACAGAACCTTAGTGATATCTGTTCTTCCTCACTTCATCTAACCTGACCTCTACCCCAAAGTGCTCACTCCTCCCCAACTCAAGGTTGTCATAGTTATTGATACCAGGCTGTCTCTTCTCCTCCCAGAGGATCCCTGATGTCTAACAATAACATATCATGACATAATGTAAACGTTATACATTACCCTCTCTCCCTCAGTGACATATCCTGACATAATGTAAACATTATACATTACTCTCTACCACAGTGACATATCCTGACATAATGTAAACATTATACATTACTCTCTCTCCCACAGTGACATATCCTGACATAATGTAAACATTATACATTACCCTGTCTCCCTCAGTGACATATCCTGACATAATGTAAACATTATACATTACTCTCTCTCCCACAGTGACATATCCTGACATAATGTAAACATTATACATTACTCTCTCTCCCACAGTGACATATCCTGACATAATGTAAACGTTATACATTACTCTCTCTCCCACAGTGACATATCCTGACATAATGTAAACATTATACATTACTCTCTCTCCCACAGTGACATATCCTGACATAATGTAAACATTATACATTACTCTCTCTCCCACAGTGACATATCCTGACATAATGTAAACGTTATACATTACTCTCTCTCCCACAGTGACATATCCTGACATAATGTAAACATTATACATTACTCTCTCTCCCACAGTGACATATCCTGACATAATGTAAACGTTATACATTACCCTGTCTCCCTCAGTGATATATCCTGACATAATGTAAACATTATACATTACTCTCTCTCCCACAGTGACAGTGTTAGTTTCTAAGATCTCCACCCGTCTCTCCTCAACAATACCTGCCAAATGTAATCGCTTCCCTGTACTCAACACATTCCAAGCTTAGTTGCACACACTATATACCTTCCTCCTATAACCCTTAACTTCTGGTGTAGACCCTCTAACCCTTAGCACTCCATCAGTGACATGAATAAGTATATTTTCATATTCCCAGAATCCAACAATGTGTTTATACCTCTTCTCTTTTCCCCATCTGTCTACATGTGTTTATACCTCTTCTCTTTCACCCATCTGTCTACGTGTTTATACCTCTTCTCTTTCACCCATCTGTCTACATGTGTTTATACCTCTTCTCTTTCCCCCATCTGTCTACATGTTTATACCTCTTCTCTTTCACCCATCTGTCTACATGTTTATACCTCTTCTCTTTCACCCATCTGTCTACATGTTTATACCTCTTCTCTTTCCCCATCTGTCTACATGTGTTTATACCTCTTCTCTTTCCCCCATCTGTCTACATGTTTATACCTCTTCTCTTTCCCCATCTGTCTACATGTGTTTATACCTCTTCTCTTTCCCCCATCTGTCTACATGTTTATACCTCTTCTCTTTCCCCCATCTGTCTACATGTTTATACCTCTTCTCTTTCCCCCATCTGTCTACATGTTTATACCTCTTCTCTTTCCCCCCATCTGTCTACATGTGTTTATACCTCTTCTCTTTCCCCCATCTGTCTACATGTGTTTATACCTCTTCTCTTTCCCCCATCTGTCTACCAATTTATACCTCTTCTCTTTCCCCCATCTGTCTACATATTTATACCTCTTCTCTTTCCCCCATCTGTCTACATATTTATACCTCTTCTCTTTCCCCATCTGTCTACATGTTTATACCTCTTCTCTTTCCCCATCTGTCTACATGTGTTTATACCTCTTCTCTTTCCCCATCTGTCTACATGTGTTTATACCTCTTCTCTTTCACCCATCTGTCTACATGTGTTTATACCTCTTCTCTTTCACCCATCTGTCTACATGTTTATACCTCTTCTCTTTCACCCATCTGTCTATGTGTTTATACCTCTTCTCTTTCCCCCATCTGTCTACATGTGTTTATACCTCTTCTCTTTCCCCATCTGTCTACGTGTGTTTATACCTCTTCTCTTTCCCCATCTGTCTACATGTGTTTATACCTCTTCTCTTTCCCCCCATCTGTCTACATGTGTTTATACCTCTTCTCTTTCACCCATCTGTCTACATATTTATACCTCTTCTCTTTCCCCCATCTGTCTACATGTGTTTATACCTCTTCTCTTTCCCCCCATCTGTCTACATGTGTTTATACCTCTTCTCTTTTACCCATCTGTCTACGTGTGTTTATACCTCTTCTCTTTCACCCATCTGTCTACGTGTGTTTATACCTCTTCTCTTTCACCCATCGGTCTATGTGTTTATACCTATTCTCTTTCCCCATCTGTCTACATGTTTATACCTATTCTCTTTCACCCATCTGTCTACATGTGTTTATACCTCTTCTCTTTCCCCCATCTGTCTACATGTTTATACCTCTTCTCTTTCACCCATCTGTCTACATGTTTATACCTCTTCTCTTTCACCCATCTGTCTACATGTTTATACCTCTTCTCTTTCACCCATCTGTCTACTTGTTTATACCTCTTCTCTTTCCCCCCATCTGTCTACATGTTTATACCTCTTCTCTTTCCCCCATCTGTCTACATGTGTTTATACCTCTTCTCTTTCACCCATCTGTCTACATGTTTATACCTCTTCTCTTTCCCCCATCTGTCTACATGTGTTTATACCTCTTCTCTTTCCCCCATCTGTCTACATGTGTTTATACCTCTTCTCTTTCACCCAT
Organism: Salmo trutta; assembly: GCF_901001165.1. Classification (NCBI taxonomy): domain Eukaryota; kingdom Metazoa; phylum Chordata; class Actinopteri; order Salmoniformes; family Salmonidae; genus Salmo; species Salmo trutta. Next base: position 1,776,903 of record NC_042993.1, on the reverse strand, counting down.
CTGTCTACATGTTTATACCTCTTCTCTTTCCCCATCTGTCTACATGTGTTTATACCTCTTCTCTTTCCCCATCTGTCTATGTGTTTATACCTCTTCTCTTTCCCCATCTGTCTACATGTTTATACCTCTTCTCTTTCCCCATCTGTCTATGTGTTTATACCTCTTCTCTTTCCCCATCTGTCTACATGTGTTTATACCTCTTCTCTTTCCCCCCATCTGTCTACATGTTTATTTCTCTTCTCTTTCCCCCATCTGTCTACATGTGTTTATACCTCTTCTCTTTCCCCATCTGTCTACATGTTTATACCTCTTCTCTTTTCCCCATCTGTCTACATGTTTATACCTCTTCTCTTTCACCCATCTGTCTACATATTTAAACCTCTTCTCTTTCCCCCATCTGTCTACATGTGTTTATACCTCTTCTCTTTCACCCATCTGTCTACATGTTTATACCTCTTCTCTTTCCCCCATCTGTCTACATATTTATACCTCTTCTCTTTCCCCCATCTGTCTACATGTGTTTATACCTCTTCTCTTTTCCCCATCTGTCTACATGTGTTTATACCTCTTCTCTTTCCCCCATCTGTCTACATGTGTTTACACCTCTTCTCTTTCCCCCATCTGTCTACATGTTTATACCTCTTCTCTTTCCCCTTCTGTCTACATGTTTATACCTCTTCTCTTTCCCCATCTGTCTACATGTGTTTATACCTCTTCTCTTTCACCCATCTGTCTACATGTTTATACCTCTTCTCTTTCCCCCATCTGTCTACATGTGTTTATACCTCTTCTCTTTCCCCCATCTGTCTACATGTGTTTATACCTCTTCTCTTTCCCCCATCTGTCTACATGTTTATTTCTCTTCTCTTTCCCCCATCTGTCTACATGTGTTTATACCTCTTCTCTTTCCCCCATCTGTCTACATGTGTTTATACCTCTTCTCTTTCCCCCATCTGTCTACATGTGTTTATACCTCTTCTCTTTCCCCATCTGTCTACATGTGTTTATACCTCTTCTCTTTACCCCATCTGTCTACATGTTTATACCTCTTCTCTTTCCCCCCCCATCTGTCTACGTGTTTATACCTCTTTTCTTTCCCCCATCTGTCTACATGTTTATACCTCTTCTCTTTCACCCATCTGTCTACGTGTTTATACCTCTTCTCTTTCCCCATCTGTCTACATGTTTATACCTCTTCTCTTTCCCCATCTGTCTACGTGTTTATACCTCTTCTCTTTTCCCCATCTGTCTACATGTGTTTATACCTCTTCTCTTCCCCCCATCTGTCTACATGTGTTTATACCTCTTCTCTTTCCCCATCTGTCTACGTGTGTTTATACCTCTTCTCTTTCCCCATCTGTCTACATGTGTTTATACCTCTTCTCTTTCCCCCATCTGTCTACATGTGTTTATACCTCTTCTCTTTCACCCATCTGTCTACATATTTATACCTCTTCTCTTTCCCCCATCTGTCTACATGTGTTTATACCTCTTCTCTTTTACCCATCTGTCTACGTGTGTTTATACCTCTTCTCTTTCACCCATCTGTCTACGTGTGTTTATACCTCTTCTCTTTCACCCATCTGTCTATGTGTTTATACCTATTCTCTTTCCCCATCTGTCTACATGTTTATACCTATTCTCTTTCACCCATCTGTCTACATGTGTTTATACCTCTTCTCTTTCCCCCATCTGTCTACATGTTTATACCTCTTCTCTTTCACCCATCTGTCTACATGTTTATACCTCTTCTCTTTCACCCATCTGTCTACATGTTTATACCTCTTCTCTTTCACCCATCTGTCTACTTGTTTATACCTCTTCTCTTTCCCCCCATCTGTCTACATGTTTATACCTCTTCTCTTTCCCCCATCTGTCTACATGTGTTTATACCTCTTCTCTTTCACCCATCTGTCTACGTGTTTATACCTCTTCTCTTTCCCCCATCTGTCTACATGTGTTTATACCTCTTCTCTTTCCCCATCTGTCTACATGTTTATACCTCTTCTCTTTCCCCATCTGTCTACGTGTTTATACCTCTTCTCTTTCCCCATCTGTCTACATGTGTTTATACCTCTTCTCTTTCCCCCATCTGTCTACATGTTTATACCTCTTCTCTTTCCCCCATCTGTCTACATGTGTTTATACCTCTTCTCTTTCCCCATCTGTCTACATGTGTTTATACCTCTTCTCTTTACCCCATCTGTCTACATGTTTATACCTCTTCTCTTTCCCCCCCATCTGTCTACGTGTTTATACCTCTTCTCTTTCCCCATCTGTCTACATGTTTATACCTCTTCTCTTTCCCCATCTGTCTACGTGTTTATACCTCTTCTCTTTTCCCCATCTGTCTACATGTGTTTATACCTCTTCTCTTCCCCCCATCTGTCTACATGAGTTTAAACCTCTTCTCTTTCCCCCATCTGTCTACATGTGTTTATACCTCTTCTCTTTCCCCATCTGTCTACGTGTGTTTATACCTCTTCTCTTTCCCCATCTGTCTACATGTGTTTATACCTCTTCTCTTTCCCCCATCTGTCTACATGTGTTTATACCTCTTCTCTTTCACCCATCTGTCTACATATTTATACCTCTTCTCTTTCCCCCATCTGTCTACATGTGTTTATACCTCTTCTCTTTTACCCATCTGTCTACGTGTGTTTATACCTCTTCTCTTTCACCCATCTGTCTATGTGTTTATACCTATTCTCTTTCCCCATCTGTCTACATGTTTATACCTATTCTCTTTCACCCATCTGTCTACATGTGTTTATACCTCTTCTCTTTCCCCCATCTGTCTACATGTTTATACCTCTTCTCTTTCACCCATCTGTCTACATGTTTATACCTCTTCTCTTTCACCCATCTGTCTACATGTTTATACCTCTTCTCTTTCACCCATCTGTCTACTTGTTTATACCTCTTCTCTTTCCCCCCATCTGTCTACATGTTTATACCTCTTCTCTTTCCCCCATCTGTCTACATGTGTTTATACCTCTTCTCTTTCACCCATCTGTCTACATGTTTATACCTCTTCTCTTTCCCCCATCTGTCTACCAATTTATACCTCTTCTCTTTCCCCCATCTGTCTACATATTTATACCTCTTCTCTTTCCCCCATCTGTCTACATATTTATACCTCTTCTCTTTCCCCCATCTGTCTACATGTGTTTATACCTCTTCTCTTTTCCCCATCTGTCTACATGTGTTTATACCTCTTCTCTTTCCCCCATCTGTCTACATGTGTTTATACCTCTTCTCTTTCACCCATCTGTCTACATGTTTATACCTCTTCTCTTTCCCCATCTGTCTACATGTGTTTATACATCTTCTCTTTCACCCATCTGTCTACATGTGTTTATACCTCTTCTCTTTCACCCATCTGTCTACATGTTTATACCTCTTCTCTTTCCCCCATCTGTCTACGTGTTTATACCTCTTCTCTTTCACCCATCTGTCTATGTGTTTATACCTCTTCTCTTTCCCCCATCTGTCTACATGTGTTTATACCTCTTCTCTTTCCCCCATCTGTCTACGTGTTTATACCTCTTCTCTTTCCCCCATCTGTCTACATGTGTTTATACCTCTTCTCTTTCCCCATCTGTCTACATGTGTTTATACCTCTTCTCTTTCCCCCATCTGTCTACATGTGTTTATACCTCTTCTCTTTCCCCCATCTGTCTACATGTTTATACCTCTTCTCTTTCACCCATCTGTCTACGTGTTTATACCTCTTCTCTTTCCCCATCTGTCTACATATTTATACATCTTCTCTTTCCCCCATCTGTCTACGTGTTTATACCTCTTCTCTTTCCCCATCTGTCTACATATTTATACATCTTCTCTTTCCCCATCTGTCTACGTGTTTATACCTCTTCTCTTTCCCCCATCTGTCTATGTGTTTATACCTCTTCTCTTTTCCCCATCTGTCTACATATTTATACCTCTTCTCTTTCCCCCATCTGTCTACATGTGTTTATACCTCTTCTCTTTCCCCCATCTGTCTACATGTGTTTATACCTCTTCTCTTTCCCCCATCTGTCTACATGTTTATACCTCTTCTCTTTCCCCATCTGTCTACATGTTTATACCTCTTCTCTTTCCCCATCTGTCTACATGTGTTTATACCTCTTCTCTTTCACCCATCTGTCTACATGTTTATACCTCTTCTCTTTCCCCCATCTGTCTACATGTGTTTATACCTCTTCTCTTTCCCCCCATCTGTCTACATGTTTATTTCTCTTCTCTTTCCCCCATCTGTCTACATGTTTATACCTCTCTTCCCCCATCTGTCTACATGTTTATACCTCTTCTCTTTCCCCCCATCTGTCTACATGTGTTTATACCTCTTCTCTTTCCCCCATCTGTCTACATGTGTTTATACCTTTTCTCTTTCCCCCATCTGTCTACATGTGTTTATACCTTTTCTCTTTCCCCCATCTGTCTACATGTGTTTATACCTCTTCTCTTTCCCCCATCTGTCTACATGTTTATTTCTCTTCTCTTTCCCCCATCTGTCTACATATTTATACCTCTTCTCTTTCCCCCATCTGTCTACATGTGTTTATACCTCTTCTCTTTCCCCCATCTGTCTACGTGTTTATACCTCTTCTCTTTCACCCATCTGTCTACATGTTTATACCTCTTCTCTTTCCCCCATCTGTCTACATGTTTATACCTCTTCTCTTTCCCCATCTGTCTACATGTGTTTATACCTCTTCTCTTTCACCCATCTGTCTACATGTTTATACCTCTTCTCTTTCCCCCATCTGTCTACGTGTTTATACCTCTTCTCTTTCACCCATCTGTCTACATGTTTATACCTCTTCTCTTTCACCCATCTGTCTATGTGTTTATACCTCTTCTCTTTCCCCCATCTGTCTACATATTTATACATCTTCTCTTTCCCCCATCTGTCTACGTGTTTATACCTCTTCTCTTTCCCCATCTGTCTACATATTTATACATCTTCTCTTTCCCCATCTGTCTACGTGTTTATACCTCTTCTCTTTCCCCCATCTGTCTACATGTGTTTATACCTCTTCTCTTTCCCCATCTGTCTACATGTGTTTATACCTCTTCTCTTTCCCCCATCTGTCTACATGTGTTTATACCTCTTCTCTTTCCCCCATCTGTCTACATGTTTATTTCTCTTCTCTTTCCCCCATCTGTCTACATATTTATACCTCTTCTCTTTCCCCCATCTGTCTACATGTGTTTATACCTCTTCTCTTTCCCCCATCTGTCTACATGTTTATACCTCTTCTCTTTCACCCATCTGTCTATGTGTTTATACCTCTTCTCTTTCCCCCATCTGTCTACATATTTATACATCTTCTCTTTCCCCCATCTGTCTACATGTGTTTATACCTCTTCTCTTTCACCCATCTGTCTACATATGTTTATACCTCTTCTCTTTCCCTATCTGTCTACATGTGTTTATACCTCTTCTCTTTCCCCATCTGTCTACATGTTTATACCTCTTCTCTTTCCCCATCTGTCTACATGTGTTTATACCTCTTCTCTTTCACCCATCTGTCTACATGTTTATACCTCTTCTCTTTCCCCCATCTGTCTACATGTGTTTATACCTCTTCTCTTTCCCCCCATCTGTCTACATGTTTATTTCTCTTCTCTTTCCCCCATCTGTCTACATGTTTATACCTCTTCTCTTTCCCCCCATCTGTCTACATATTTATACCTCTTCTCTTTCCCCCATCTGTCTACATGTGTTTATACCTCTTCTCTTTCCCCATCTGTCTACATGTTTATACCTCTTCTCTTCCCCCCCATCTGTCTACATGTTTATACCTCTTCTCTTTCCCCCATCTGTCTACATGTTTATTTCTCTTCTCTTTCCCCCATCTGTCTACATGTTTATACCTCTTCTCTTTCCTCCCATCTGTCTACATATTTATACCTCTTCTCTTTCACCCATCTGTCTACATGTGTTTATACCTCTTCTCTTTCCCCCATCTGTCTACATGTTTATACCTCTTCTCTTTCCCCCATCTGTCTACATGTGTTTATACCTCTTCTCTTTCACCCATCTGTCTACATGTGTTTATACCTCTTCTCTTTCACCCATCTGTCTACATGTGTTTATACCTCTTCTCTTTCCCCCATCTGTCTACATGTTTATACCTCTTCTCTTTCCCCCATCTGTCTACATGTTTATACCTCTTCTCTTTCCCCCATCTGTCTACATGTTTATACCTCTTTTCTTTCCCCCATCTGTCTACATGTGTTTATACCTCTTCTCTTTCCCCCATCTGTCTACATGTTTATACCTCTTCTCTTTCCCCATCTGTCTACATGTGTTTATACCTCTTCTCTTTCCCCCATCTGTCTACATGTGTTTATACCTCTTCTCTTTCCCCCATCTGTCTACATGTTTATTTCTCTTCTCTTTCCCCCATCTGTCTACATATTTATACCTCTTCTCTTTCCCCATCTGTCTACATGTGTTTATACCTCTTCCCTTTCACCCATCTGTCTACATGTTTATTTCTCTTCTCTTTCCCCATCTGTCTACATATTTATACCTCTTCTCTTTCCCCCATCTGTCTACATGTGTTTATACCTCTTCTCTTTCCCCCATCTGTCTACGTGTGTTTATACCTCTTCTCTTTTCCCCATCTGTCTACATGTTTATACCTCTTCTCTTTCCCCATCTGTCTACATGTGTTTATATCTCTTCTCTTTCCCCCATCTGTCTACATGTTTATACCTCTTCTCTTTCCCCCCATCTGTCTACATGTTTATACATCTTCTCTTTCCCCCATCTGTCTACATGTGTTTATACCTCTTCTCTTTCCCCCATCTGTCTACATGTGTTTATACCTCTTCTCTTTCCCCCATCTGTCTTCATGTTTATACCTCTTCTCTTTCACCCATCTGTCTACATGTTTATACCTCTTCTCTTTCCCCCATCTGTCTACATGTTTATACATCTTCTCTTTCCCCCATCTGTCTACATGTGTTTATACCTCTTCTCTTTCCCCCATCTGTCTACATGTTTATACCTCTTCTCTTTCACCCATCTGTCTACATGTTTATACCTCTTCTCTTTCCCCCATCTGTCTACATGTGTTTATACCTCTTCTCTTTCACCCATCTGTCTACATGTGTTTATACCTCTTCTCTTTCCCCCATCTGTCTACATGTTTATACCTCTTCTCTTTCACCCATCTGTCTACATGTTTATACCTCTTCTCTTTCACCCATCTGTCTACATGTTTATACCTCTTCTCTTTCCCCCATCTGTCTACATATTTATACCTCTTCTCTTTCCCCCATCTGTCTACATGTGTTTATACCTCTTCTCTTTCCCCCATCTGTCTACATGTTTATACCTCTTCTCTTTCACCCATCTGTCTACATGTTTATACCTCTTCTCTTTCCCCCATCTGTCTACATGTGTTTATACCTCTTCTCTTTCACCCATCTGTCTACATGTGTTTATACCTCTTCTCTTTCCCCCATCTGTCTACATGTTTATACCTCTTCTCTTTCACCCATCTGTCTACATGTTTATACCTCTTCTCTTTCACCCATCTGTCTACATGTTTATACCTCTTCTCTTTCCCCCATCTGTCTACATGTTTATACCTCTTCTCTTTCCCCATCTGTCTACATGTTTATACCTCTTCTCTTTCACCCATCTGTCTACATGTTTATACCTCTTCTCTTTCACCCATCTGTCTACATGTTTATACCTCTTCTCTTTCCCCCATCTGTCTACATGTGTTTATACCTCTTCTCTTTCCCCCATCTGTCTACATGTTTATACCTCTTCTCTTTCACCCATCTGTCTACATGTTTATACCTCTTCTCTTTCCCCCATCTGTCTACATGTGTTTATACCTCTTCTCTTTCCCCCATCTGTCTACATGTTTATACCTCTTCTCTTTCACCCATCTGTCTACATGTTTATACCTCTTCTCTTTCCCCCATCTGTCTACATATTTATACCTCTTCTCTTTCCCCCATCTGTCTACATGTGTTTATACCTCTTCTCTTTCCCCCATCTGTCTACATGTTTATACCTCTTCTCTTTCACCCATCTGTCTACATGTTTATACCTCGTCTCTTTCCCCCATCTGTCTACATGTGTTTATACCTCTTCTCTTTCACCCATCTGTCTACATGTGTTTATACCTCTTCTCTTTCCCCCATCTGTCTACATGTTTATACCTCTTCTCTTTCACCCATCTGTCTACATGTTTATACCTCTTCTCTTTCACCCATCTGTCTACATGTTTATACCTCTTCTCTTTCCCCATCTGTCTACATGTTTATACCTCTTCTCTTTCCCCATCTGTCTACATGTTTATACCTCTTCTCTTTCACCCATCTGTCTACATGTTTATACCTCTTCTCTTTCACCCATCTGTCTACATGTTTATACCTCTTCTCTTTCACCCATCTGTCTACATGTTTATACCTCTTCTCTTTCCCCCATCTGTCTACATATTTATATTCCTTTGCCTCTCCCTCTCCCCCTCCCTCCACCCTTTTTCTTTCTCCCTCCCTCCCTCTCTCCCTCTTCCCTCTGTCCATCTTGCCCTCTCCTCCGCTAGTCTTTAATTACATTATTTTACCTTCAATCTGTAATTTAATCTCGGTCTGTTTTCACTGAGTCACTCTGATCATATCTCTGCTTCCTCTTCTCCTCTGTGTCCTTTCCTTCCCTCTCTTCTCCTCTTCTCTCATATTTTTAGAACCCACCTGTATGTTGTCTGTTAGCTTAGCCATAGCAATCAATCAAGACGTAACCTTTCTCTGTCACTCTCCACTCTCTCTGTCACTTTCTCTCCCTTCCTTCATACCTCTCCATCCTCCCTCATAATAATATCAAACCCACATGCTCCAATCAACTGAACAATTGTGCCCAGCAATACCATGCCCTCTCTCTCTCTCTCTTCCTCCCATCTCATCCCTCTCTCCCCCTCTCTGTGTGTGCAGGTTAGTGGCCACCCCACTGGCTGCTGTCATGGGGGTGAAGGAGAAAGTTCGGCTCACAGTGTCACACAACCCCACACTGGAGTCATTCTACTGTAACACAACCAAGAACCCCTCACAGGTAACACAACTAAAAAAGACTACACCAATGCACGCAAGCACAGAGACACATCCACACAGGTACGCACGCACACACATGAACACATTAACACTACACAATTGCTACAGATCTTAATTTGTTCAGTCTTTTGTTGAAAAAACAGTTTTGCACAGCAGGAAATGCAAACTTGTAGTGTATTTCAATTTTAAAAAGGCTTCTAAAGTTTGTCATTTCAGACTTGATTTGCCCTAACAAAAAAATGTATCAAACCCTAATTATAATCCATATAATAATTCACACATCCTGTTGCTGCAGAATTATTTTCCTGCTTTAGCAAACTGACTCAAATTAAGATCCTACATCTGTATACAGCACCACACAAACTGACTCAAATGAAGATCCTACATCTGTATACAGCACCACAGAAACTAACTCAAATTAAGATCCTACATCTGTATACAGCACCACGCAAATCATTATGCTAAACTGTATCCCTTTCTACCCTTCTCTCTCTCTCTCCCTCCCTTTCTCTCTCCCCCTATCCCCCGCTCTCCCTCCCTCCTACAGAGTTCTATAGACAGTCTGTGTAAGCAGACAGGTTGTTCAGAGAGACAGGTGCAGAGATGGTTCAGGAGACGCAGGAACCAGGACCGACCCAGTCTACAGAAGAAGTTCAAAGAGGCCAGGTACACACACACACACACACACACACACACACACACACACACACACACACACGCGCACGCACACGCACAAATACCCATATGCATACACACTCCCACACATGCACACACATACACATGCATGAACACAGGCACAAAACAAGGTAACAACACAACAGCTTCACAAACAGCTGCTCAATGCAAATCTCTCACCAACACACCCACATGCACAGACACACACACTTGCTGACATTGGCCTGTGAGCACGTCTGAGTGTTAAAGCATGAGTCTATTTACAGAATATCTGACACTCATTATATTTCCAGCCTGGTTTTATCAAGGCTCCTCCTACCCCCCGGGCCACACACACACATACACACACACACACACACACACACACACACATACGCCGCCCGCCCCTCGCATCCCTCACCAGTCCCAGGAGACAGTTTGGCCCTATCAGCAGAATCAATTTATATCCCAACAGTGTGTGTCATTGTTATTGGACTGAGATAGTGGCTGTGTTACACTAATACTGAGATCACTACATGAGACAGTGGCTGTGTTACACAAATACTGAGATTAATATCACAATCACTAGTGTAGATAACAACCTGTAGTTAATATCACAATCACTAGTGTAGATAACAACCTGTAGTTAATATCACAATCACTAGTGTAGATACAACCTGTAGTTAATATCACAATCACTAGTGTAGATACAACCTGTAGTTAATATCACAATCACTAGTGTAGATAACAACCTGTAGTTAATATTACAATCACTAGTGTAGATACAGCCTGTAGTTAATATCACAATCACTAGTGTAGATACAACCTGTAGTTAATATCACAATCACTAGTGTAGATACAACCTGTAGTTAATATTACAATCACTAGTGTAGATAACAACCTGTAGTTAATATCACAATCACTAGTGTAGATAACAACCTGTAGTTAATATCACAATCACTAGTGTAGATAACAACCTGTAGTTAATATTACAATCACTAGTGTAGATACAACCTGTAGTTAATATTACAATCACTAGTGCAGATACAACTTGTAGTTAATATCACAATCACTAGTGTCGATAACAACCTGTAGTTAATATCACAATCACTAGTGTAGATACAACCTGTAGTTAATATCACAATCACTAGTGTAGATACAGCCTGTAGTTAATATCACAATCACTAGTGTAGATAACAACCTGTAGTTAATATCACAATCACTAGTGTCGATAACAACCTGTAGTTAATATTACAATCACTAGTGTAGATAACAACCTGTAGTTAATATTACAATCACTAGTGTAGATAACAACCTGTAGTTAATATCACAATCACTAGTGTCGATAACAACCTGCAGTTAATATCACAATCACTAGTGTCGATAACAACCTGTAGTTAATATCACAATCACTAGTGTAGATACAACCTGTAGTTAATATTACAATCACTAGTGTTGATAACAACCTGTAGTTAATATTACAATCACTAGTGTCGATAACAACCTGTAGTTAATATTACAATCACTAGTGTCGATAACAACCTGTAGTTAATATCACAATCACTAGTGTAGATAACAACCTGTAGTTAATATCACAATCACTAGTGTAGATACAACCTGTAGTTAATATCACAATCACTAGTGTCGATAACAACCTGTAGTTAATATCACAATCACTAGTGTAGATACAACCTGTAGTTAATATCACAATCACTAGTGTAGATACAACCTGTAGTTAATATCACAATCACTAGAGGCACCATCATATCATTATGTCATTATCGTCAAATTCACACAGATGATTCTCATGAGATTATGGATGTGATTTGTATTGAGATGGTATTCTCTGTTCAGTGTGTTTGTGTGTGAGTTGTTCATTGTTAATGGTGTGAGTCACTGTGTGTGTATTGCGACATCCCTGTCCTGAATCAGTCTAGTGTTTCTCTTCACACAGCCTCACTGTCCCTCTCTCTCCCTTTGTCTCACTGTCTCTCTGTTTCTCACACTGCGGTATCCTACTCTCTCTCAGCCTTCTCTCTCTCCTTCCACTTAATCTCTCTCTCCCTTATTCCCCTGTTGAGTGTATTATTTCTCTCTATGTCTTTGTCAGGAGGTCTATGTGTAGCTGGTGTATAGGAGTAGGACAGCAGATAAGAGTAAATAAACGTATTTTACTCAACATATAAATAAATGCAATATAAAAACAGAGTCCACAATAACGGACCAACCTACATAGAAACAATCACTCAAAACAAACATAGGAGAACAGAGGGTTAAATAATGAACAGGTAATTGGGGGATTGAAACCAGGTATGTAAGACAAAGACAAAACAAATGGAAAATGAAAAGTGTATTGGCGATGGCTAGAAGGCCGGTGACGTCGACCGCCGAACGAACAAGGAGACGGATCGACTTCGGCAGAAGTCGTGACAGTCTTCCTTTCTTTCACCCCCTCATATATCTGTAGTCAGCAGGTTGTTGTGTTGTACAGTACTGGAGGTCTCTATCTGTAGTCAGCAGGTTGTTGTGTTGTACAGTACTGGAGGTCTCTATCTGTAGTCAGCAGGTTGTTGTGTTGTACAGTACTGGAGGTCTCTATCTGTAGTCAGCAGGTTGTTGTGTTGTACAGTACTGGAGGTCTCTATCTGTAGTCAGCAGGTTGTTGTGTTGTACAGTACTGGAGGTCTCTATCTGTAGTCAGCAGGTTGTTGTGTTGTACAGTACTGGAGGTCTCTATCTGTAGTCAGCAGGTTGTTGTGTTGTACAGTACTGGAGGTCTCTATCTGTAGTCAGCAGGTTGTTGTGTTGTACAGTACTGGAGGTCTCTATCTGTAGTCAGCAGGTTGTTGTGTTGTACAGTACTGGAGGTCTCTATCTGTAGTCAGCAGGTTGTTGTGTTGTACAGTACTGGAGGTCTCTATCTGTAGTCAGCAGGTGTTGTTCAGTACTGGAGGTCTCTATCTGTAGTCAGCAGGTTGTTGTGTTGTACAGTACTGGAGGTCTCTATCTGTAGTCAGCAGGTTGTTGTACAGTACTGGAGGTCTCTATCTGCAGTCAGCAGGTTGTTGTGTTGTACAGTACTGGAGGTCTCTATCTGTAGTCAGCAGGTTGTTGTGTTGTACAGTACTGGAGGTCTCTATCTGTAGTCAGCAGGTTGTTGTGTTGTACAGTACTGGAGGTCTCTATCTGTAGTCAGCAGGTTGTTGTGTTGTACAGTACTGGAGGTCTCTATCTGTAGTCAGCAGGTTGTTGTGTTGTACAGTACTGGAGGTCTCTATCTGTAGTCAGCAGGTTGTTGTGTTGTACAGTACTGGAGGTCTCTATCTGCAGTCAGCAGGTTGTTGTGTTGTACAGTACTGGAGGTCTCTATCTGTAGTCAGCAGGTTGTTGTGTTGTACAGTACTGGAGGTCTCTATCTGTAGTCTGCAGGTTGTTGTACAGTACTGGAGGTCTCTATCTGTAGTCAGCAGGTTGTTGTGTTGTACAGTACTGGAGGTCTCTATCTGCAGTCAGCAGGTTGTTGTGTTGTACAGTACTGGAGGTCTCTATCTGTAGTCAGCAGGTTGTTGTGTTATACAGTACTGGAGGTCTCCGTCTGTAGTCAGCAGGTTGTTGTACAGTACTGGAGGTCTCTATCTGTAGTCAGCAGGTTGTTGTGTTGTACAGTACTGGAGGTCTCTATCTGCAGTCAGCAGGTTGTTGTGTTGTACAGTACTGGAGGTCTCTATCTGTAGTCAGCAGGTTGTTGTGTTGTACAGTACTGGAGGTCTCTATCTGTCGTCAGCAGGTTGTTGTACAGTACTGGAGGTCTCTATCTGTAGTCTGCAGGTTGTTGTACAGTACTGGAGGTCTCTATCTGTAGTCAGCAGGTTGTTGTGTTGTACAGTACTGGAGGTCTCTATCTGTAGTCAGCAGGTTGTTGTGTTGTACAGTACTGGAGGTCTCTATCTGTAGTCAGCAGGTTGTTGTGTTGTACAGTACTGGAGGTCTCCATCTGTAGTCAGCAGGTTGTTGTGTTGTACAGTACTGGAGGTCTCTATCTGTAGTCAGCAGGTTGTTGTACAGTACTGGAGGTCTCTATCTGTAGTCAGCAGGTTGTTGTGTTGTACAGTACTGGAGGTCTCTATCTGTAGTCAGCAGGTTGTTGTGTTGTACAGTACTGGAGGTCTCTATCTGTAGTCAGCAGGTTGTTGTACAGTACTGGAGGTCTCCATCTGTAGTCAGCAGGTTGTTGTGTTGTACAGTACTGGACGTCTCTATCTGTAGTCAGCAGGTTGTTGTGTTGTACAGTACTGGAGGTCTCTATCTGTAGTCAGCAGGTTGTTGTACAGTACTGGAGGTCTCTATCTGTAGTCAGCAGGTTGTTGTGTTGTACAGTACTGGACGTCTCTATCTGTAGTCAGCAGGTTGTTGTACAGTACTGGAGGTCTCTATCTGTAGTCAGCAGGTTGTTGTGTTGTACAGTACTGGAGGTCTCTATCTGTAGTCAGCAGGTTGTTGTGTTGTACAGTACTGGAGGTCTCTATCTGTAGTCAGCAGGTTGTTGTGTTGTACAGTACTGGAGGTCTCTATCTGTAGTCAGCAGGTTGTTGTGTTGTACAGTACTGGAGGTCTCTATCTGTAGTCAGCAGGTTCTTGTGTTGTACAGTACTGGAGGTCTCTATCTGTAGTCAGCAGGGTGTTGTGTTGTACAGTACTGGAGGTCTCTATCTGTAGTCCGCAGGGTGTTGTGTTGTACAGTACTGGAGGTCTCTATCTGTAGTCAGCAGGTTGTTGTATTGTACAGTACTGGAGGTCTCTATCTGTAGTCAGCAGGTTGTTGTGTTGTACAGTACTGGAGGTCTCTATCTGTAGTCAGCAGGTTGTTGTGTTGTACAGTACTGGAGGTCTCTATCTGTAGTCAGCAGGTTGTTGTGTTGTACAGTACTGGAGGTCTCTATCTGTAGTCAGCAGGGTGTTGTGTTGTACAGTACTGGAGGTCTCTATCTGTAGTCAGCAGGTTGTTGTACAGTACTGGAGGTCTCTATCTGTAGTCAGCAGGTTGTTGTGTTGTACAGTACTGGAGGTCTCTATCTGTAGTCAGCAGGTTGTTGTACAGTACTGGAGGTCTCTATCTGTAGTCAGCAGGTTGTTGTGTTGTACAGTACTGGAGGTCTCTATCTGTAGTCAGCAGGTTGTTGTGTTGTACAGTACTGGACGTCTCTATCTGTAGTCAGCAGGTTGTTGTGTTGTACAGTACTGGAGGTCTCTATCTGCAGTCAGCAGATTGTTGTACAGTACTGGACGTCTCTATCTGTAGTCAGCAGGTTGTTGTGTTGTACAGTACTGGAGGTCTCTATCTGTAGTCAGCAGGTTGTTGTGTTGTACAGTACTGGACGTCTCTATCTGTAGTCAGCAGGTTGTTGTGTTGTACAGTACTGGAGGTCTCTATCTGTAGTCAGCAGGTTGTTGTGTTGTACAGTACTGGAGGTCTCTATCTGTAGTCAGCAGGTTGTTGTGTTGTACAGTACTGGAGGTCTCTATCTGTAGTCAGCAGGTTGTTGTGTTGTACAGTACTGGAGGTCTCTATCTGTAGTCAGCAGGTTGTTGTGTTGTACAGTACTGGAGGTCTCTATCTGTAGTCAGCAGGTTGTTGTGTTGTACAGTACTGGAGGTCTCTATCTGCAGTCAGCAGGTTGTTGTACAGTACTGGAGGTCTCTATCTGTAGTCAGCAGGTTGTTGTGTTGTACAGTACTGGAGGTCTCTATCTGTAGTCAGCAGGTTGTTGTGTTGTACAGTACTGGAGGTCTCTATCTGTAGTCAGCAGGTTGTTGTGTTGTATAGTACTGGAGGTCTCTATCTGTAGTCAGCAGGTTGTTGTGTTGTACAGTACTGGAGGTCTCTATCTGCAGTCAGCAGGTTGTTGTACAGTACTGGAGGTCTCTATCTGTAGTCAGCACGTTGTTGTGTTGTACAGTACTGGAGGTCTCTATCTGTAGTCAGCAGGTTGTTGTACAGTACTGGAGGTCTCTATCTGTAGTCAGCAGGTTGTTGTGTTGTACAGTACTGGAGGTCTCTATCTGTAGTCAGCAGGTTGTTGTACAGTACTGGAGGTCTCTATCTGTAGTCAGCAGGTTGTTGTGTTGTACAGTACTGGAGGTCTCTATCTGTAGTCAGCAGGTTGTTGTACAGTACTGGAGGTCTCTATCTGTAGTCAGCAGGTTGTTGTGTTGTACAGTACTGGAGGTCTCTATCTGTAGTCAGCAGGTTGTTGTATTGTACAGTACTGGAGGTCTCTATCTGTAGTCAGCAGGTTGTTGTGTTGTACAGTACTGGAGGTCTCTATCTGTAGTCAGCAGGTTGTTGTGTTGTACAGCACTGGAGGTCTCTATCTGCAGTCAGCAGGTTGTTGTACAGTACTGGAGGTCTCTATCTGTAGTCAGCAGGTTGTTGTGTTGTACAGTACTGGAGGTCTCTATCTGTAGTCAGCAGGTTGTTGTGTTGTACAGTACTGGAGGTCTCTATCTGCAGTCAGCAGGTTGTTGTACAGTACTGGAGGTCTCTATCTGTAGTCAGCAGGTTGTTGTGTTGTACAGTACTGGAGGTCTCTATCTGTAGTCAGCAGGGTGTTGTGTTGTACAGTACTGTGTGACAGGACTGAACTGGGAGGCTACTGTATGACTGTTCCCATTGTATGCTGGGAAGTTTGCAAGGGACTGTTACACTACAGTTTAGCAGAATGTGTGTATGTGTGTATGTTCTCTTTACTGTACATATACAGTGCATTCAGAAAGTATTCAGACCCCTTCACTATTGACACATTTTTTTTACATTACAGCCTTATTCTAAAATGTATTACATATATTTTTTCCCTCATCAATCTACATACAATCCCCATAATGACAAAGTGAAAACAGGTTTTTGGAAATTTGTGCAAATGTATTAAAAATAAAAAATTGAAATACTTTATTTACATAAGTATTCAGGCCATTTGTTATGAGATTTGAAATTGAGCTCTGGTTCATCCTTTTTCCATTGATCATCCTTGATGTTTCTACAAGTTGATTAGAGTCCACATTTGGTTAAATGTATTGATTGGACATGATTTGGAAAGGCACACACCTGTCTAGATAAGGTCCCACAGTTGACAGTGCATGTCAGAGCAAAAACCAAGCCATGAGGTCGAAGGAATTGTCCATAGAGCTCCGAGACAGGATTGTGTCGGGGCACAGATCTGGGAAGGGTATCAAAAAATGTCTGCAGCATTGAAGGTCCCCAAGAACACAGTGGCCTCCATCATTCTTAAATTAACTAAGTTTGGAACCAGCAAGACTCTTCCTAGAGCTGGCCGCCCGGCCAAACTGAGCAATCAGGGGAGAAGGGCCTTGGTCAGAGAGGTGACCAAGAACCCGATGGTCACTCTATGGGAGAACCTTCCAGAAAGGGAGATACCTAGTCAGTTGTACAACTGAATGCATTCAACTGAAATGTGTCTTCCGCATTTAACCTAACCCCTCTGAATCAGAGAGATGCGGGGGGCTGCCATAAATGACATCCACGGCCCGGGGAACCATCTCTGCAGCACTCCACCAATCAGGCCTTTATGGTAGAGTGGCCACTCCTCAGTAAAAGTCAGATGACAGCCCTGCTTGGAAAAAATTATCTGTTCTGATGAAACCAAGATTGAACTATTTGGCCTGAATGCTAAGTGTCACGTCTGGAGGAAACCTGGCACCATCCCTACGGTGAAGCATGGTGGTGGCAGCATCATGCTGTGGGAATGTTTTTCAGCAGCAGGGACTTGGAGATGAGGGAAAGATGAACGGAGCAAAGTACAGAGAGATCCTTGATGAAAACCTACTCAGGACCTCAGCCTGGGGTGAAGGGTCATCTTCCAAAAGGACAATGACTCTAAGCACACAGCCTAGACAACACAGGAGTGGCTTCGGGACAAGTCTCTGAATGTCCTTGAGTGGCCCAGCCAGAGCCTGGACTTGAACCTGATCGAACATCTCTGGAGAAATGTGAAAAGAGCTGGTCAGCGACGCTCCCCATCCAACCTGACAGGGTTTGAGAGGATCTGCAGAGAAGAATGGGAGAAACTTCCCAAATACAGCTGTGCCAAGCTTGTAGGGTCATACCTGGTCCCGTGTGGCTCAGTTGGTAGAGCATGGTGTTTGCAACGCCAGGGTTGTGGGTTCGATTCCCACAGGGGACCAGTACGGGGGGAAAAAAATAATGTATGAAATGTATGCATTCACTACTGTAAGTCGCTCTGGATAAGAGCGTCTGCTAAATGACTAAAATGTTTTAAAAAAAAGTAAAATACCCAAGAAGACTTGAGGCCATAATCGCTGCCAAAGGTGCTTCAACAAAGTACATTTACATTTAAGTCATTTAGCAGACGCTCTTATCCAGAGCGACTTACAAAGTACTGAGTAAGGGGTCGGAATACTTATGTAAATATGATACTTAAGTTTTGTATTTTTAATACATTTGCAAACAAATCTAAAAAGCTGTTTTTGCTTTGTCATTATGGGGTATTGTGTGTAGATTGATGAGGGGGAAAAAACTATTTAATCAATTTTAGAATAAGGCTGTAGCGTAACAAAATGGGAAAAAGTCAAGGGGTCTGAATACTTTCTGAATGCACTGTAGTATAAAGTCTGTGTGTGTGTGTTGTCCAATGATTTTGTGTGTTCTCTTGCAGTTGGAGATTCACCTTTTACCTTCTTGCTTTCATTGCTGGCCTGGCTGCCCTCATTGACGTGAGTACTGCTGTTTCACCTTTGACCTTTAAAACTCTCACCTGTCTCCAAGCTAATCTCCCTGCACCCTGTCATAACTCATCGTTTAAACTTTAGATCCTAGTTAAACCATTGATAGGAGAAACAGAGCTTGTTCACTGACAGCATTAATGTGTTACAGGATACTAAGATAGAATAGAAGCCTTGTCAACAACAGTGCTGGTTATATCAGGGACAACTGAGGATCCAATACAAATGTTATACAATTTAATGTTTTTATAACATGATTAATAAAGAACTTACGAATGACACTGGAAGAGAATTATAAAGCCACATTAATATATAGAGGGAAAGAGGGTGTGAAAATGATTTATCACTTCTTCTGTTTCATTGCTGTATTTCTCTGTGACTGAAATTAGAACTGTCCGATTTATGTATGACTCTCTCTCCCTCTCTCAGAAACCCTGGCTGTATGACTTTAAGGAGATGTGGCAGGGCTTCCCTATTCTGGTATGTCCCTCTGGTTATTGATGAGTGGTAACTAATACATTGTAACATAGGAAAGTCATTGGAAGGCATAAATCATAATCAATCCTATCATGTTATGTCCAGTGTTTGACTGTGTTCAGAAAGCATATTATGGAAGTATCAATGTATGTTATTGATATTATCTTGCTCTTTCTATCCTCTCTCTCTCCCCTATAATCTCCCCATCCCATCTCTCTCCCTATCCCTTCATCTCTCATAAATTTCTCTCCATCCCTCCCTCCCTCATCAATTTCCCTCCATCCCTCATCAATTTCCCTCCATCCCTCATCTATTTCTCTCTCCATGCCTCCATCTCTCATCAATTTCTCTCCATCCCTCCATCTCTCATCTATTTCCCTCTATCCCTCATCTATTTCTCTCCATCCCTCCATCTCTCATCAATTTCTCTCCATCCCTCATCTATTTCCCTCCATCCCTCATCTATTTCTCTCTCCATCCCTCAATTTCTCATCTCTCCCCCAGACTCTCCTGCCGTCTCAGTATTGGTACTATATGATAGAGCTGGGTTTCTACGTCTCTCTAGTCTTCAGTGTGGCGTCAGACGTCAAACGGAAAGTAAGTGTGCAACATGCCTGCTCTACGAAACACACTATGCTTGTAACAATCAAGTATACAGTATACAAATGAAGCACTAAAAATGGTGGTACAGAATCCCTTTACTTACAGTCCTATTCACTTTAAGAGTCAATCAATTACAGCACGCAGATCACCTGAAGATTCTTCCATACATGGGGGAGTGCAGTTTACAAGATCAGGGATAGTGGTTAACCAAGCCTGCACACTCTGTTAGCTACAAGTGATTCATTGAAAGCAGTAAGCAAGTCTTTCCGATCCCTCTCCTGCTGTCGCCATGGTGTTGCCCCTGTACTGACGACCAGGGGTTACTGTCATGACACTGATGTCAGTGTGTATAGGGCCAGGGGGCAACTTCAGGAGGTGGACATTAGACTGATATGACGTGTTTGTGTGTGTGGAGCCGGAGGTTAAAGGGGAGTTTGTCAGTGGACTCTACTCCACTAGGGTCAGGTCAGTACAGACAGTGTGTACATGCTAAAGTCACCTGATGGCCCTCTGGCATGATTTACTATAGTGTGTGTGTGTGCGCTCATGTGCATGTGTGTGTGTGAAGGATCAGAATGTTATCAAGGTAACAAAACACAAACTCTAACCTTCTCTCTCCCTCCCTGCATGTCTCTCTTTCCCTCCTTCTCTCCCTCCCTTCCTCTCTGTAGGACTTTAAGGAGCAGATGGTTCACCATATGGCCACCATCTTCCTTATCAGTTTCTCCTGGTGTGTCAACTACATCAGAGCGGGCACGCTCATCATGCTGCTGCACGACTCCTCCGACTATTTACTGGAGGTACAACCAATTACAGGAGAGCTGGGTCTCCAACATAACATGATAATAATATCACTGCCATGATACGATAATAAACACAATAATACTATGGTGATTTAGTAGTTGCTGTTATACAGTTAGCACATGTAGTTTGTACGTGAGGCCCACAGGGGAATCACCCACAAGGAAATCCCATTTTATTTGATAAACCAGGAAGTGGACAAAGTACTACTGATATTGGAGAAGTGGAGAGATGGAGAGATTTAGTACTGTCACCTGGTGGAAGAAATATGACATTACAATTATTTTCTAACAACAACAACAACCTTTCTCTCTCTCTGACAGTCCGCTAAGATTTTCATCTATGCTGGATGGAGAAACACCAGTAACTACGTCTTCTTCCTCTTCGCTGCCGTCTTCATCTTCACTAGACTCTATATCTTCCCCTTCTAGTGAGATGACACCTGAACACTCCCACCACACACCAATGTTATCTCTCTCACACCCATTCTGATTGTTTTATTTATGGAACCTTTATTTAACTAGGCAAGTCCGTTAACAACACATTCTGATTAGCATCATAAATGTCTGTTAATTGTCTATTGGTTGTTACTGATGTTATTCGCTCTTCTTGCCCCCCCCCCCCCCTCCTCTCTCTCTCAGCATAATTTATTCTACGTACATTTATCCAATGACTATGTACTCTCCGTTCTTTGGATACTACTTCCTGAATTTCCTTATGATGGTGCTACAGTGTCTCCATATCTTCTGGGCCATCCTCATTCTGCGTATGGCCGTCCGCTTCCTGAGCAGCGATGTATGTACACAACACTGTACACACACCCTGACAATACTGCACACCCTCTGACAACACTACACACACACACACCCTAATAACACTACACACACCCTGACAACACTACACACACACACATCCTGACAACACTATACACACCCTGACAACACTACACACACACCCTGACAACACACACTACACACACACACATCCTGACAACACTATACACATCCTGACAACACTATACACACCCTGACAACACTACACACACACCCTGACAACACACACTACACACACACACATCCTGACAACACTATACACACCCTGACAACACCACACACACACATCCTGACAACACTACACACACTCATCCTGACAACACTGAACACACATCCTGACAACACTGAACACACATCCTGACAACACTACACACACATCTAGACAACACTACACACACATCCTGACAACACTACATACACAGCCATTACAGCACTGCACACGCATCCTGACAACACTAAACACACAACACAGTCTATCTTTATTGTTTTTCTTGTATGTGAGAGAGAAATTAATATGTGGGAAACAGATGTAGAGACATAGAGAGACTGGGAGAGGAGGGGTGGGTGGAGGAGAGAGACTGGGAGAGGAGGGGTGGGTGGAGGAGAGAGACTGGGAGAGGAGGGGTGGGTGGAGGAGAGAGACTGGGAGAGGAGGGGTGGGTGGAGGAGAGACACTGGGAGAGGAGGGGTGGGTGGAGGAGAGAGACTGGGAGAGGAGGGGTGGGTAGAGGAGAGAGACACTGGGAGAGGAGGGGTGGGTGGAGGAGAGAGACTGGGAGAGGAGGGGTGGGTGGAGGAGAGAGACTGGGAGAGGAGGGGTGGGTGGAGGAGAGACACTGGGAGAGGAGGGGTGGGTGGAGGAGAGAGACACTGGGAGAGGAGGGGTGGGTGGAGGAGAGAGACTGGGAGAGGAGGGGTGGGTGGAGGAGAGACACTGGGAGAGGAGGGGTGGGTGGAGGAGAGAGACTGGGAGAGGAGGGGTGGGTGGAGGAGAGAGACTGGGAGAGGAGGGGTGGGTGGAGGAGAGAGAAAGTTTATTCAGAAATCACACGTTGATATGTGTTGGAAAGCCCAGCTGATAAAGAACAGCAGTCTGGTTTGGGTTTAGTTTGCGGAAAGGAAAATTAATGTCTCTGGACGGATGACATGTTTCTAAACACACCTCTCTTTCTTTCCCTCCTTTCGCTTCAGGAAAAGGTGGAGGACGAGAGGAGCGATAAAGAAGAGACAGACGAGTCAGGGGAGGAAGAGGAGGGGGTGGAGAAGAAAGGCGCGGTGCTGAATGGTCACACCGCTCACAACAACCACCGCAAGACGGAGTAATGAAAACGTGTGCCAGGAAGTAAGAGTGTGAAGAATTCACATCCCTCACTCAGCAGAGTGGGAGAGATGGAGGGAAGAGGAAAGGGAGAGAGTGGTAGGGAAAATGGATGAAGGAGAAGGAAAGGCATTCCTAAAGCCTGAGAACTACAGGTAGACCTGTACCTGTGGTTAGATACACTGTACTACATTATAAACACTCAGTCACACACACAATGTTAGATGTACTACATTAATTGGCATGGACCTGTTATTATAGTCCATTAATAACACACACACACACACACACACACACACACACACACACACACACACACGGGTAAATCTCACAAAACTGTAAAAAAAAAAAAAACATTTTGTCATTTTTCACGAAATGTCCTCTTGAATAACTGAGATTAGGATCTATACGTATCCATTTCATAATGATTTTTTTTTTTTATCCGATATTATGCATTCTACCAACATTTTCACCAAATTCTCATTTGTTTTCGAAGTCCAAAAAAGTTATAAATCAATATATATAATATTTTTTAACATTGCTCCCCTAATGAAAATGCCTGAGTTAAACATAACACTGAAAATACAAATATTTTTAAATGACAATTATTATAAAATTAAAATCAGACTTTTTCCCAATTTGAGCTCTTTAGCTGTTTTCTAAGGACTATAGATGATGCATCATGGGTAAAGAAATGTTTATTTAAAATCTGGAGTTTTATAGGAACTTGAAAAAAATGGTAATGAGAAATATCCACAGACACTGCTTGTATGTAACAAATATTACAACCTACTTACAGTTTAATGTAAACTTCAAGTAATATACCATTTTTATAATTTATGGACAAACTACAGCAACATATTTTGTTTTATTTAAATAAGTTAGGTTTTTCTAAAGATGTATTTTTATAACATTACCATGAATTTAATCAGGACGCATTTCAGTAAGGAAAATGTTTAAAAAATATATATAATTCAAGACACTTTCCCCAAAAACTAGACATCTTAGTCCTCAGGATGTCTAAAACTAGACATCTTAGTCCTCAGAATGTCTAAAACTACATTTACATTTTAGTCATTTAGCAGACGCTCTTATCCAGAGCGACTTACAGTAGTGAATGCATACATTTCATAATTTTTTTTCTGTGCTGGCCCCCCGTGGGAATCGAACCCATAACCCTGGTGTTGCAAACACCATTTTAAAACTGGTTTCATGAGAATAGCCCCCCCCCCCCACACACACACACACAAGTTAAGGAATAGCATTGGGAACGTCAGTGTGATTTCAGTCCCTCTAAAAGAGTGTTCAAAAGGATGTGAAAGGAAGAGAGGACAGAATGATGAGAATGAAGGGAAGAAGAGAAGGGGAGAAAGTGTGATGCTGCTTCTACTATGGCTCTTCTTACTGTACTCATGTGCCTTACAGCCAGACTATGGTGCTTCTACCTTATTCTTTTATTTTTCACTTACCTTGTTGTTGCTTTAAGCATGTTTTGTCCATGTGCCTTTATGTCCAATACTCCAGTTGCCATGAAAGACAGACTTTAGAAAAGAGACACAACAAGATTTAACCTGACACACAAATACACAATCATGTGAATGTGTCCTTGTGTGAATGTTGATTTGGGGCTGACTCGCCGGCCCTGGTTTTTATGATTCTATGCAATTATGTTTTTTTCTGCTCAGCTCCTGTAGTGCATCTGAATGGGCGTTGTTTGACGTTGTTTGGGACACCTCTAAGCTTGTAGAAGCCATGCAGTAAGATAGTGAGGGAGTCTGGTTGTCTCCCTCACTGGTAGCATGGGTTTAAATACTGCACTGTATGGACCTTGATTTGAGGCCTGTTTATAAACTGCTTTATTGAATGGTAAAGTAAACAATGTAAAAATGTGAATAACTGTAATAATGTTTAACTGGATAATAAACGATGTAATCATGTTTATAAGCAGTTTATAAGCAGTCCTTCAAACGAAGTGTTAAATAGTTTTTTGGGTATATTGAGATTCTGCTGATTCTGAATGATGCTCTCCTTCCTCTGCTGATGTCATGTTTATGTGCCAGTGGTAACGTTCTGTCTGTAGACACTCTCCTTTGACATTGGAGAGGAAAATACTTTTTATCACACAGTTTTATCATGTTTTCGCTCTGTACGTCGTGACTAATTCAGTATATCTTCTGAGTGTCATCTTACAAAGGTCACACAGGCAGAACTTTATTTTCAGTATATTTCAATAGTTTTTGCAAAAACAAAAATTGCCATTGTAAATGTAAAGGCAAAAAACAACAACAGTCCAGCCAATCAGGATCCCAAATAGAATGTCAATAATTCAGATTTTTTTAAAGCAATATTTGAACTGTTTTCCAGTCTAGACCAGTTAAGACCAGTATGGACCAGTTAAGACCAGTATGGACCAGTTAAGACCAGTATGGACCAGTTAAGACCAGTATGGACCTGTTAAGACCAGTATGGACCAGTTAAGACCAGTATGGACCAGTTGTGTTTCATTCCAGTGTGGTATGACGCATGTCATCGACTAGATGCATTCAACTCCTCTAACGTTAATGAAGCTCCCAACTCTGAGCGCCCACCAACAATCCAATTCACCAAGAATGTTCGACAACAGGAGCAAACTGTTCTATTCTATTGAAAACACTTGATTGTGTACTCTTTCTTCCAACAATGACCTTGTAAGGACGAAAGTTTTCTGCAAATGTTTGCAGAGTTGAACGCCAGTCTGGTTTGGTCCAGTCCAATCTGTTTCTGGGCACAATGATCCAGTAGAATCCTGACCCACACTGATGATATCATGCATCATGATGGATATTCATCGGGGGCCTGGGTTGGTTGGTCAGAACAGGACATTTCTTCTCAGGAGACTGGAAAGGGCCATTGTAATTTAGGATTTATTTAGGGCAGATTTTTTAGGCCATACTGCCCTGGATTAGATTATCCTGTGTGTGTGTGTGTGTGGTATGTGTTTTTCTGTTATTCTAGAGTGATTTGAGGTATGATTCCTATGAGAAACAGGTTTACAGTCATGTTTCATGTTTGACATCATTGTTTCAGAAAAGTTAGGATTTTTCTTGAGTTTGGATTTTAGCAACTCAATTGCTCAGTAAGCAAAAATATGATACATGGAACAATGGAAGTGTTGTATTTTTATCATTATATATTTTCAATTGTTGTTGTATGTTAAGTGCCTTATCTGTAATGTATGGGATAGACTACCCTCTCACCTTTGTACCTTCTTCAGCTCCTCATCCTCATTCATCCTTTCTCCCTCTTTCTTTTCCTTCTTATTGTTCCATATGTCCCCCACTCCTTCTACTCATCCATCTCCTCCCTCATTCTGAGATCCTCCCCTCACAGCCTTTCACATCCCCATTCCAACCCTCATTCATTTGTACTAACCTTGACCAATCTTCCTCTCTTCCCCTGCCGCTTTGGAAAAACAGTCACGTAATTAGTGTTATTTTTGTGTCTGTATTATGACGCTTAAGTATTATCATTAATAATAAAAACAACGATCATGAATCACTACGCCAAACCTGTCTACTCCAATGTTTGTTTTACACTCAAATGATGAAGTTCTCCTCACTGATGGATAACGGGAGAGTATCTATAGGTTTCCTATGTCTTGGTTTAGGTACTGAGGCCTATAACCTATAAACACAGGGATTATATATTGTGCACTTATTTTAGTGTACACACAATACGTTTCTGAAATAGAAGTAGTAGGTTTATTACATTATAATACACAATTACATTATAATGTGAGTATAACATATCACTCACATAATCTTAAAGGTTAAGATCTTGCTTTGACTCAAATAAAATATTATACAGATGGTTCTGGCCTGTGATTCTGTGTAAGTGGTCAAACATTGGATGTCACTTGTATCCCGCTAGTGATGAAGAAAAGTGTTACATAGCTAGAGTAGACTTGGGCGCCTATACAGTTATTGCTGTTAGCCGTGAACGCCATCTTGGATCTAGATGGTTTTTAAACGGGGGAAACAGGAAAAGGGACAGGGAAATAGATCATTTTGTTCTTATTTTGTAATTTCCCCCCACTGGCTGATGATGAAGAAACACGAGTCATGACATCGCCTCTTTATTTGCTGATATAGTTGTCCATAAAATCGGTCAATCTGAGAGGAAATAGGATTGTGGACTGAGGAAATTTCCGCAGTTTACTGTAACTTGGTTTGTTTATGTTATTCAACCCGGACATGGACTCTTCTAACCCAGGTACTGTAAAGTTTAAGCTTGTGGGAATAAGTTCAAATGTTACAGGTGATAATGCCGATGGAAAATTGGTGATCCATGGCCCTTTGACCGAATCTGTCACTTTCTCCCGATTGCGTCTGATGACAGCATTAGGGAGCTAGATAGCTCAGCTGGGGCTAAGCTAACTGGCAAGCGAGAGCAAGCTAACTGGGTATTTGACTTTGACATTTGACTTGAATAATTTAACTAGCTATTGACGTTTCTGTCTTTCTTGCAAAATCCTAGTTAGCAAGTTAGCTACCAACCTTGGCAAATAGCTTGCCTTTAATTTAGCTGGCATGACCTGAGGTTAATGTTGCCAACTCGCCGTGTTAGCTAGTTATCATTTTTAGCTAGCTTGCTAGGTGACAGACTTGCGTAGGTTATGCTCAGATAAGTTAGCTAGTTAACTAGCTAGCTAGTTTGTGTCGATATTTCATCAAAACAAGTGTTATTTTGAACGAACGATTAGCTTTTCTGGCCAGCTAACAGTTAGCTTGTTCTGCTTGGCTTAGCATAGCTAGCTAGTTAGTTGTAGCTACAGTATTTGTTAGCTAGTTAGCTTTGTGGCTAGGTACGTTAACGCATAGCCACTTTCATTACCAGAGTCAATAGCTAGCTCGCTATACTCACAACTGCAGTGGTCACACGCTCTGGCTTGGAGAGCTGCATGGTTCAATCCAGCATTCACACACCTTCATTTTATTCGTCTAATCAATTCTTACAATTGGTTGATTAACGTTAGTTGACTCAGGTGTGTTACTACATGGCTGTCTGCAACAACATATGTCCTGGTAGATATGTTTATGGCTAAATAAATTAAACAAACAGTTGTGTTACTGAAGTGGATACACTTGTAGCATCGTGTAACGTTACGTTGCATAATTTATCTTTGTGTGTGTGTGTGTGTGTGTGTGTGGCAGACATACCAGATGACTCTCTGGGTTTGGGAGCCGGTGGGGCCCAGGCAAGCAGCAGTGCTGTTGTGCCAAAAGGGTCCAATAAGAGGCGAGCTGCGTGAGTATAGTATACAATGCCAATGAATCAGTCAATCACTATGTCACATAACTTTAACAGACGGTCTATAGCTATGACAGCGCAGGGTAGAAGTTGTCCATAGGTGCAGAATCAGAATCACACCGATAAGTTGTTGATCCATTCTTGTGTGTTAACTTTACAAACATGGATTCTGTCTACTTCCTCACAGGCCAGACTTCGATGATGATGATGATGATGATGATGGAAGCAAGCTCTTCAGGTCGGACTGACACCTGTCTCTCGCTCTTTCTTGCTCTCTCTCATCTCTCTCCCTCTCTTTATCTGATCTGACAGTATTGTGTTGGTTGTTTTGATGACAGATCTTCTTCTGTCTTTGACCAGGTGTGATGACGACGGAGGAGGAGGAGACAAAGAGCGATTTGCCAGGTAGAATAAGGAGGTTGTTGGTGTGTGTTTGTGCGTGTGTATAATACAGATATTCTGCATGCACACACCAGATTCCCTATCACAGCACTGTGATTCTTGTCACTACTACTAACCTCTGAGCTCAGGGACACCTGTTCACTCCTATCAATCCCTTTCTTCTGAGCACAACCTCTTTCTCTCCCTCCTTCCCTCTCTGCTTCTCTCTCTCAGGATCTCTGAAGTCTTTTTCTTTCAGCACTTCCTCTCCTCTATCACTCCGTCTCGCTTTGAAAGACCAGGTTCTCTCTATCTCGATCTCTACATTTATCTATCTATCGTATTGATGGATCATTCACTCCTTGTTATACACTGCTCAAAAAAATAAAGGGAACACTTAAACAACACAATGTAACTCCAAGTCAATCACACTTCTGTGAAATCAAACTGTCCACTAAGGAAGCAACACTGATTGACAATACATTTCACATGCTGTTGTGCAAATGGAATAGACAACAGGTGGAAATTATAGGCAATTAGCAAGACACCCCCAATAAAGGAGTGGTTCTGCAGGTGGGGACCACAGACCACTTCTCAGTTCCTATGCTTCCTGGCTGATGTTTTGGTCACTTTTGAATGCTGGCGGTGCTTTCACTCTAGTGGTAGCATGAGACGGAGTCTACAACCCACACAAGTGGCTCAGGTAGTGCAGCTCATCCAGGATGGCACATCAATGTGAGCTGTGGCAAGAAGGTTTGCTGTGTCTGTCAGCGTAGTGTCCAGAGCATGGAGGCGCTACCAGGAGACAGGCCAGTACATCAGGAGACGTGGAGGAGGCCGTAGGAGGGCAACAACCCAGCAGCAGGACCTCTACCTCCGCCTTTGTGCAAGGAGGAGCAGGAGAAGCACTGCCAGAGCCCTGCAAAATGACCTCCAGCAGGCCACAAATGTGCATGTGTCTGCTCAAACGGTCAGAAACAGACTCCATGAGGGTGGTATGAGGGCCCGACATCCACAGGTGGGGGTTGTGCTTACAGCTCAACACCGTGCAGGACGTTTGGCATTTGCCAGAGAACACCAAGATTGGCAAATTCGCCACTGGCGCCCTGTGCTCTTCACAGATGAAAGCAGGTTCACACTGAGCACTTGACAGACGTGACAGAGTCTGGAGACGCCGTGGAGAACGTTCTGCTGCCTGCAACATCCTCCAGCATGACCGGTTTGGCGGTGGGTCAGTCATGGTGTGGGGTGGCATTTCTTTGGGGGGCAGCCCTCCATGTGCTCGCCAGAGGTAGCCTGACTGCCATTAGGTACCGAGATGAGATCCTCAGACCCCTTGTGAGACCATATGCTGGTGCGGTTGGCCCTGGGTTCCTCCTAATGCAAGACAATGCTAGACCTCATGTGGCTGGAGTGTGTCAGCAGTTCCTGCAAGAGGAAGGCCTTGATGCTATGGACTGGCCCGCCCGTTCCCCAGACCTGAATCCAATTGAGCACATCTGGGACATCATGTCTCGCTCCATCCACCAACGCCACATTGCACCACAGACTGTCCCGGAGTTGGCAGATGCTTTAGTCCAGGTCTGGGAGGAGATCCCTCAGGAGACCATCCGCCACCTCATCAGGAGCATGCCCAGGCGTTGTAGGGAGGTCATACAGGCACGTGGAGGCCACACACACTACTGAGCCTCATTTTGACTTGTTTTAAGGACATTACATCAAAGTTGGATCAGCCTGTAGTGTGGTTTTCCACTTTAATTTTGAGTGTGACTCCAAATCCAGACCTCCATGGGTTGATAAATGGGATTTCCATTGATTATTTTTGTGTGATTTTGTTGTCAGCACATTCAACTATGTAAAGAAAAAAGTATTTAATAAGATTATTTCTTTCATTCAGATCTAGGATGTGTTGTTTAAGTGTTCCCTTTATTTTTTGGAGCAGTATATTTATCAATCCATGCTTGTCCCACCTACCTCATCCTAATCTGCAAATATCATTTGGTTACACCAACACTAAACTCTACTCCATGTTGTCTACCTACCTGCCCACCTCTTCCCATTTATATTCCTCCCTCTTTCTCTCCTCCCCCGTCCCTCCTCTACCTCTTCCTCTCTGCCCTTCCTATTTCTCTCCATCTCTACCCCATCCCTGTCCCTCCTCCTACTCCATGTCTGTCGCTCCTCCCCATGCTCTCCCCATCTCTACCCCCATCTCTGTCCTTCCTCCTCTCCTCTCTTCCTCTCCTCCCTCATTCCCTCGCTCCAGGGAGAACCACAGTGAGATTGAGCGGCGGCGGAGGAACAAGATGACTGCTTACATCACAGAGCTGTCGGACATGGTTCCCACCTGCAGCGCGTTGGCACGGAAACCAGATAAGCTGACCATCCTGCGCATGGCCGTGTCCCACATGAAGTCTCTGAGAGGGAGCGGCAACACTGCAGCAGACGGGACATACAAACCATCCTTCCTCACCGACCAGGTTAGAGAAAGAGAAGGAGGAAGGAAAGGGAGGAGAGGGGGCTGAGGGATGAAAAAGGGAAAATGTTATCATGTGTTTGTTGCATAATAATAACTGAGTATATCTTCCATGTCATCTCACCCTCCATCGTTCTCTCTCTCCTCTACCTCTCCTTTCCTCTCTCTCTCCCCATCCCTCTCTTTGTAGGAGCTGAAGCACCTGATCCTGGAAGCTGCTGATGGCTTCCTGTTTGTGGTGTCGTGTGAGAGTGGGCGGGTCGTCTACGTGTCAGACTCCCTGACCCCTGTTCTTAACCAATCACAGTCCGACTGGCTAGGCTCTTCACTCTACGACCAGCTCCACCCGGACGACGGAGACAAACTACGAGAGCAGCTCTCTACTGCAGAGAATAACAATACAGGTACACACAGGTGGTACAGATGAACTACAAGAGCAGCGCTGTACTGCAGAGAGTTATAATACAGGTAGGAGAGACACACAACACTAATGACTGTGGGAAATGACCCTTCTCTTTCTCAGGGAGGATGTTAGACCTGAAGACAGGAACAGTTAAGAAGGAGGGACAGCAGTCCTCTGTCAGGATGTGTATGGGAGCCAGACGATCCTTCATATGTAGGATGAGGTGTGTGTGTGATGAGCTTGCATGTGTATATGGCTGTATGCATCTGTGTTGGGAGTGTGTATTCTGAAATGTGTGTGTTTGTAGATGTGGTTCGTGTCCAGTGGAGCCCATGTCTATGAACAGATTGAATTTCCTGCGGAGCAGGAACAGGTGAGATAATTCTTATATATTTTACTGTAAAAAGTACATTCGGAAGTATTCAGACCCCTTGACTTTTTCCACATTTTGTTATGTTACATCCTTGTTTTAAAATGTATTAAATACAAATTATTCCTCATCAATCTACACACAATACCATAATGACAAATCGAAAACAGGTTTTTATACATTTTTGCACATTTATTAAAAATAAAAAACATAAATACCTTATTTACAAGTATTCAGACCCTTTGCTATGAGACTCGAAATTGAGCTCAGGTTCATCCTGTGTCCATTGATCATCCTTGAGATGTTTCTACAACTTCATTGGAGTCCATCTGTGGTAAATTCAGTTGATTGGACATGATTTGGAAAGGCACACACCTGTCTTTAAAAGGTCCCACAGTTGACAGTGCATGTCAGAGTAAAAACCAAGCCATGAGGTTAAAGGAATTGTCTATAGAGCTCAGAGACAGGATTGTGTCGTGGTACCAGAGACAGATCTGGGGAAAGGTACCAAAATATTTCTGCAGCATTGAAGTTCCACAAGAGCACAGTGGCCTCCATCATTCTTGAATGGAAGAAGTTTGGAACCACCAAGACTCTTCCTAGAGCTGGCTGCCCAGACAAACTGAGCAATTGGGGGAGAAGGGCCTTGGTCAGGGAGGTGACCAAGAACCCGACGGTCACTCTGATAGAGTTCTTCTGTAGAGATGGGAGAACCTTCCAGAAGAACAACCTTTTTCTGCAGAACTCCACCAATCAGTCCTTTATGCTAGAATAGCTAGACGGAAGCCACTCCTCAGTATAAGGCTCATGACAGCCTGCTTGGAGTTTGCCAAAAGGCACCTAAATGACTCTCAGACCATGAGAAACAAGATTGTCTGGTCCAAGATTGAACTCTTTGGCCTGAATGCCAAGCGTCACGTCTGGAGGAAACCTGGCACCATCCCTACGATGAAGCATGGTGGTGGCAGCATACTGTGGGGATGTTTTTCAACGGCAGGGACTACGAGACTAGTCAGGATCGAGGCAAAGATGAACGGAGCAAAGTACAGAGAGATCCTTGATGAAAACCTGCTCCAGAGAGCTCAGACTGCGGCGAAGGTTCACCTTCCAACAGGACGACGACCCTAAGCACACAGCCAAGACAACGCAGGAGTGGCTTCGGGACAAGTTTCTGAATGTTCTTGAGTGGCCCAGCCAGAGCCCGGACTTGAACCTGATCGAACATCTCTGGAGAAACATGAAAAGAGCTGGTCAGCGACGCTCCCCATCCAACCTGACAGGGTTTGAGAGGATCTGCAGAGAAGAATGGGAGAAACTCCCCTCATACAGGTGTGCCAAGCTTGTAGTGTCATACCCAAGAAGACTCTGGGCTCTAATTGCTGCCAAAGGTGCTTCAACAACTGAGTAAAGGATCTGAATACTTATGTAAATGTGTTATTTGAGGGTTTTTTTTATAAATTTGCAAACATTTCTGAAAACATGTTTTTGCTTTGTCATTGTGGGGTATTGTGTGTAGATTGATGAGGAAAAAGGCTTTAACTTAACAAAATGTGGAAAAAGTCAAGATGTCTGAATACTTTCCTGAATGCAATGTATAGTGAACTATGCCTTGACTGGTAGTGTTCTCCTCTGTAGGAATGGTCTGGGCCCACCCAAGGATGGGGAGCCTCAGTATGTGGTGGTCCACTGCACTGGATACATCAAGTCCTGGCCCCCCACAGGTAACTAACTAACTAACCTATGTCTTAGCTCTCATATCAAATCAAATTTTATTGGTCACATACACATGGTTAGCAGATGTTAATGCGAGTGTAGCGAAATGCTTGTGCTTCCAGTTCCAACAGTGCAGTAATGTCTAACAAGTAATCGAACAATTCCCCAACAACTACCTAATAAACACAAATCTAAAGGGGTAAATGAGAATATGTACATGTAATTATATGGATGAGCGATGGCCGAGCGGCATAGGCAAGGTGCAATAGATGGTATAAAATACAGTATATACATATGAAATGAGTAATGTAAGATATGTAAACATTATTGAAGTGACATTATTTAAAGTGGCTAGTGATACATTTATTAAAGTGGCCAGTGATTGGGTCTCAATGTAGGCAGCAGCCTCTCTGAGTTAGTGATGTCTGTTTAACAGTCTGATGGCCTTGAGACAGAAGATGTTTTTCAATCTCTTGGTCCCAGTTTTGATGCACCTGTACTGACCTCACCTTCTGGATGTTAGCGGGGTGAACAGGCAGTGGCTCGGATGGTTGTTGTCCTTGATGATCTTTTTGGCCTTCCTGTGACATGGGGTGCTGTAGGTGTCATGGAGGGCAGGTAGTTTGCCCCCGGTGATGCGTTGTGCAGACCGCACCACTCTCTGGACAGCCTTACGGTTGAGGGCGGTGCAGTTGCTGTACAAGGCTTTGATACAGCCCGACAGGATGCTCTCGATTGTGCATCTGTAAAAGTTTTGCAGGGTTTTGGGTGACAAGCCAAGTTTCTTCAGCCTCCTGAGGTTGAAGAGGCGCTGTTGCGCCTTCTTCACCACACTGTCTGTGTGGGTGGACCATTTCAGTTTGTCTGTGATGTGTACGCCGAGGAACTTAACTTTCCACCTTCTCCACTGCTGTCCCTTCGATGTGGATAGGGTGGTGCTCCCTTTGCTGTTTCCTGAAGTCCACAATCATCTCCTTTGTTTTGTTGACGTTGAGTGTAAGGTTATTTACCTGACACCACACTCCGAGTGCCCTTACCTCCTCCCTGTAGGCCGTCTCGTCATTGTTGGTAATCAAGCCTACCACTGTAGTGTCGTCTGCAAACTTGATGATTGAGTTGGAGGTGTGCATGGCCACGCAGTCGTGGGTGAACAGGGAGTACAGGAGGGGGCTGAGCACGCACCCTTGTGGGGCCCCAGTGTTGAGGGTCAGCGAAGTGGAGATGTTGTTTCCTATCTTCACCACCTGGGGGGTGGCCCGTCAGAATGTCCAGGACCTAATTGCACAGGGTGGGGTTGAGACCCAGGGCCTCAAGCTTAATTGTGAGCTTAGAGGGTACTATGGTGTTGAATGCTGAGCTGTAGTCAATGAACAGCATTCTTACATAGGTATTCCTCTTGGGGCAGTGTGCAGTGTGATGGCGATTGCATCGTCTGTGGACCTGTTGGGGCGGTATGCAAACTGAAGTGGGTCTAGGGTGTCAGGTAGGGTGGAGGTGATATGATCCTTGACTAGCCTCTCAAAGCACTTCATGATGACATTTAGTTCAGTTATCTTTGCCTTCTTGGGTACAGGAACAATGGTGGCCATCTTGAAGCGGGGACAGCAGACTGGGATAGGGAGCGATTTAATATGTCCTTAAACACACCAGCCAGCTGGTCTGCGCATGCTCTGAGGACGCGGCTAGGGATGCCGTCTGGGCCAGCAGCCTTCCAAGAGTTAACACGTTTAAAAGTTTTACTCACCTCGGCCGCGACGGTGGCACGGTATTATCTTCAAAGCGGGCAAAGAAGGTGTTTAGTTTGTCTGGAGGCAAGATGTCAGTGTCCGTGACGTGGCTGGTTTTCTTTTTGTAGTCCGTGGTTTCCTGTAGACCCTGCCACATACGTCTGGTGTCCGAGCCATAGAATTGGGACTCCACTTTGTCCCTGTACCGGCATATATCCAATGTATACACTACTGCTGCATACTGAGTCATATGTGTGTGTGTTTGCGTGTGCGCATTTCAGGGGTGAATCTAACAGATGAAGAAGCAGACAATATTCAGGGGAGTCGCTACTGTCTAGTCGCCATCGGTAGACTTCAGGTAAGATGGGACAACTTAATGTCCAATGTTTGGATGGGCTCATGGAACCACCATCTTGCAGACACTTGTTTTCCCTTTGTTGTCTAGGTGACCTCTTGCCCGAGCAACACAGACATAAACAGCATCAGCATTCCGGTGGAGTTCATCTCTCGTCACAACTGCCAGGGCCTCTTTACCTTCGTAGACCACCGCTGCATGGCCACAGTGGGCTACCAGCCTCAGGTAGGCCTCACTCACAGCCTGGGGCTAGAGTAGGACAAACACCCAGCATCGCATTTCATAGTGTATCAGGATACAGAATGTGTTTAAACTGTGTATCAGGATACAGAATGTGTTTAAACTGTGTATCAGAATACAGAATGTGTTTAAACTGTGTATCAGAATACAGAATGTGTTTAAACTGTGTATCAGAATACAGAATGTGTTTAAACTGTGTATCAGAATACAGAATGTGTTTAAACTGTGTATCAGAATACAGAATGTGTTTAAACTGTGTATCAGAATACAGAATGTGTTTAAACTGTGTGACAGCTGTAAGCTTGATCTAACTTTTTCTGTGTTGGCGCGTGTGTGTGTGTGTTCCCCAGGAACTGCTGGGTAAGAACGTCTTGGAGCTGGCCCACCCTGAGGACCAGGGTCTGCTGAGAGACAGCTTCCAGCAGGTGGTCAAGCTGAAGGGTCAGGTGCTGTCCGTCATGTTCCGCTTCCTGTCCAAGACCAGAGACTGGCTCTGGATCAGGACCAGCTCCTTCACCTTCCAGAACCCCTTCTCTGAGGAGATAGAGTACATCATCTGTACCAACGCCAACGTCAAGTACGTGCTGTATACACACACAGACGCACATCATCTGCACCAACGCCAAGTAGGTACACACACACACACACACACACACACGTACACACACATCTACACCAACTCAAACTTCAAGTACCAACACACACACACACACGTATTATCTGCACCAACGCAAGTCACCTGAGTGTGAGATGCCTACAACACATAGACACCACAACTCTATTCCACCTCAACGTCTGAACATCTCCACTCTGTCTAACCAATCTGTTGAAGGAAATGGAAATGTGATGCCATCTCTTCTAGGATGTGTGTTTGACAGTATGCTCACCTCCCCTCCATATTTCCCTCTCCCTTCCTTTCCTCCTCACCCCTTGTTTTTGTTGTGGGCCAGTAGAACCTCGACTCAGGACACCCTCACCCCCCTCTCGTCCTCGGGGGTGTCTTTGCCCCCCTCGCTGGGGGAGAGCAGTCCTAACTTCCCACCTGTGTCCCCCAGCCCAGGGCAGGTGGCTGCCAGGTGAGACCAGTCCCCCTCAACCCCCCCCTCTGGCATGGGTCAGCTGGGGCTGCTGCTGCTTCACTGAAGACTACAACTCTTTTTCTCTCTTGTTTCCCTTTATTTTCTTGTTCTCTCTGGTCTGGTCCAGAGTTCACCCCTTGGTAAGGGCTGTGGATTGTTACTTGACTTGACCGGGCCTTTCTGTTTTTGGGTGATTTTCCCCCCCTCCCTCTCCCTCCTCAACAGCAGTGTTGGCAACGATCCCCCTCCCCTTTCCTCTTTTCTTCTTGGTTACCATAGTGACTGGTGGTGGGGCAAGTGCTGTTGGTCGGCAGGTGTTTTGGTTTCCCGAGCAGCGGTGGAGGGCCTTGATGAAAATGTAATTTCTGTTGTCACTGCTAACACTCTTTTTTTCTCCCTCTACTACTCCCTCTCTTTTCTCCCTCTCTTTTGTCTCTCTCCCTTTCCCCCCTTTCCAGGCAGTTGCAGCAGCAGCAAGCAGAGTTGGGGGGAGGAGGGAGAGATGGTCTGTACGAGGCAGGACAGGTTACACTTCCACAGGTAAGACTAGCACTGACTAAAACACACACCTAACTGGGGCCTTAACCTCACAACATGTCCTGCATCCAGCGGCGCTGCACTGCAGCTTGATCCTGTTCTTATCTCAACTGTATGTGTGATGTGTGCTGTCTTGGGGGCGAGACCGTTCTATTGTTCGCTGTAACATGGACAATAAAGTTGTATTGTTGTACCTACCTCCAAGCCTTTAGTGAGTATTGACCGCTGGTTGACTGTTGTCCATGTCAGATGCCTGTCCAGGCCGTGACCGCAGCTGGAACTGACCACAGTAAGACCATGGACAAGGCAGAGATGCACCCCTCCATGTACCCCAACCCAGACCAGGCCAAGTTCCTGCCCTCCACCTCTGCCCCCGGAGTACCCATCTACCCTCAGGACAACAACTACACCACTGCCAACCGCTCCAACGACACATACAGCAGGTATGTTGTTTTAAACTGATCTAAGGGCAATGTATACTTTATAAGCGATTCTAATTTCCTGTTATGAACTAATTCCAGGTCAGTAGGGATGGCCCCTCAGATGGTGCAGCCATCCCACTCCGCAGGCCAGATGCTGGCTCAGATGTCCCGTCAGAACGGGGCACCCCCCTCCAACAGCAGCCCCCTACAGGGAGGGGCAGCGGTGGGCTGGCCGGGGCCAGCAGCGGGGGCTAGACCCCCCTTCAACAACCAGGTGAGACAGCTGGCAGCTGCAGATAGAAGCTGTCCAAACAGCCTGAAGTTTAGATCCACTGTTGTCCAAAGTGCTACAGATGTATAATCTTAATTTAAGACTGTTTTCTACAGCAGGAAAATAATCCTGCAGCAACAGGAAATATGAATTATTTAGTGGATTATCGTTTTTTTGTGTAAATTACAAATGTCAGAAGCTTTTTTTTAAACCTCAAATACAATATAAGTTTAAAATTGGCTGCATTGCAGGACAGATATCCTGCAACAGGGTGATCACATTTAAATCCTACATCTTTAGCTGGTGTGATGGGGATGAGTGCTCTGAGGTTCTTGCATCTCTGTATCTTAGTGTTGTAAAGGACCTGATCTTTTATCCCCTGTGTAATCTCTGTTTTGAGTATCACACCCAGACAGTTTCAACAGTAAATGCATAACAGAAACCTTGTACGTTCATAAAGTGTGAATAATAACACAGTGTTTTTCACCACCCGCCCAGCAGGTGGTGCCCCAGGCAGGGAAGGCCCTGTCTCCCCAGTTTGCCATGGGGAGTTTTGTGGGGGGCTCTTCCTCCTCATTTGGGTTGATGCCCACCACTGCCGCTCCGACCCCCATCACGGGGGCTAACTACCCAAATATCAACCCCCGCGCCAGCCTCAATACCAACGGATATGGTACGTGACCCTGAGAGAGTGTGTGTGTGTGTGTGTCAACAACTACAGTACAGTGTTTTTATGTGTTTGTGTATGCTGGTGTAGTTAGATACTGACTCGCCCATTGTCCTATCTCTGATAGATGGCTTGGGGTCGGGGCAGCAGTTCCCCTCCAGGGCAGCGGAGGCAGTGTGGCCCCAGTGGCAGGGCCAGCAGCAAGCTCAGAACAGGGCAGAGCAGCACCCCCACGCACAGAACAACCAGCCTGACATCTTCCCTGTAAGTCTCTCTCCCTCTACCCATATCAATCTGCCTTTCTCTTCCCCATGTCTCCATCTCTCTTTGTCTTTCTCCTTCTGACTGTACCTTTTGTTATGTATTGTCATGTTGCTTTGAAGTTAAATCTCTCGCTCTCTCTCTCGCTCTAGGATGTTCTCGCCATGCTGGACCAGCCGGCCAACTTCAACAACGATGACTTTGAGATTCCCATCTACCCCTCTTTCAACGAGTGACTCCACATACACTCTTCCACTTACCTCTCTGTCTCTCAAATGTTTCCTTCTCTCTCATTTGGTGCACTTTTGCTCTCTTTCTTCGCCTTTTGTGATCCAAAGAGAGCATGTCTAATTATCGGTCAGATGATTGCACTGCCAGGATGGAGAGGGCGAGTTAATCAGGGAAAAGAAAGAGTGAAATCAAGTATAGGTATGCAAATGCAGGTTCAATAAACACGTAAAAGGCCAGAGGAAGAAAGGGGGAGAGAGAGAGAAGAGATTCAGGGTTCAACGATAGTTGGGCAAAATGGCACATCTGTAGCTAGCACTGCCCAAGCTCCACAGCCAGTGGATTTGTTGTAGAGATGCAACACACAATCCCACCTGAGCATGCACAAGGCCCTGAGGCAGGCACTGCTTCACCAGTAACACACAAACATGGCCTTTCACTAACAGAGTCAGCTGTGTGTTTAGATCTGCTGCTCCACTGGTCTGTACATCATATGGATAGATCAGTACAATCATTCACTTGAAGTCTCAGGCAATCCAGGTGATCTACAGCTTTGGGGGAATATGTGGGAATATATATATATATATATATATATATATATATATATATATATATATATATGGGAATATTCTGATCTGAAGCCTGTGAATATCCTCTATCTGCTCCCCTCGCTGTTTTAGCTTAGCGACTCTTAGCATGTTCAAAAGGACACTGTCCTCACGCAGGCATTTTAAACTTTGGGCAGATTTATACGAACACTGTACAAACACTTTTATATTTGTACACAGTGTACATTGACGATGTCACCTATGAATGTGGTTATGGTGGTTTCAGGTGGAAAAGAGGGGGAGAGAGAGAGATGTCTATGACTAGTAAAGGGAAGAGGTGATATGAAACTAGAACCTGATGTATTCCTACATATACCCAGTATATAAGTCAAGTGTTTATATACAGTTATATGTCTACTGGAGGTGTTTGTATAACTTTATTGATCTCAACCTGAATGCACAGCAATCCCTGGGTCCCTTTCTCACTCGTTTGTATTCTTTCCTCTGTTGCCCAGGGTTACCCAGCACACTCTTCTTCCTCTCGCGCTCTTCCTCAATCACCCTCCCAAGTGTGTGTTTTTTTCCCCTTCTACTTACACTAGGAAAATTAAAATTAAAAAAGACATTGGAAAGCAATAATTTACGAGCAGGAATTATGTTATTTTTTAAAGCCAATCTTTATTGTGGTCCTACATGTTTTTATCTTGATTATTGTTCTTGAATATGGAAATACACAGGAAATAGTAATTATTTGATTGATTGAAATTTTCCCCAACTGATGTTTTTATTTTCTGGCCTTTTGATTGGCTCTTCCTGTTTTGTAGCCCTCTCCATTGCTATTTCGTGATAGGTTGTTTTTGATGTATATTGATCAGGGCATCTTGTTCAGGACAGAAAGGTCTCGTTTAGAACTGACAAGATTCCTCATTCAACATGACACAGAATCATGCCATGATGTTTGGCCTGAAATTCAAGTCATCCTAATCATGTTCCAAACACATCACCCAATAATCAACTAAGCAGTAGATGTTGATTGTGAGTTTGGCAATTAATAAACTTTTTTTTTTGTTTTGCAGTAGATTCAATCAAAGTTCATCCTTATCGAGAGAGTTTGGCATTCATAAATATGATCTAAATCAAACACATTTGTTTTCTGAAATCGATTGTGATGTTTCGTAAGTTACTACAACACTTATACTGGGAATTAAGAATTCTGATTGACCAACAGAGGGCTGTGAATTTTAAGGTTCTGAAATACAAAAATTGTTATTGTGTAGGCCTTTAATTTTAAGTCCGATAATGTATACATGTCTGTGAGCGTAATTCACAGACATGCCGAAACATGTGAATTGTATGTAAACCCATCATGTGTCAATAGTCACACGATGAAAATGGCAGTTTGATGACTGTGTTGTCTTGTTATTGTTTTAAACCACTTTGGTTGTTCCCTGTCCAGGTTTTTACAATGATGTGAGCTGCAGTTTATATAGCGCACACAGACACAAATATAGGAATATATATGTATATGAAATGTTAAACAAGAGAAAGTGAAATGTTTGGTTTTTCTATTAAATTGTTATATTGTCAAGAACTAGTGGGTGGATGTTTGTTTCTTTTAGGGGTTGGGGGGCTGTAACATTTCAACTGTTCCTTTTGAGAAATGTGATGATTGTACAACGTCACTCCTATGTATAAAATGTGTAGGCCTAGTCATCACACCTGGGTAATAACACTATTTCAGGTATTTCAATTACTTTTCAATACATTTCAAAGCAAGTATTCAGATAACCTTTTATTTGGAAAAAAACAAGTAGTTTAATATTGGATTGTGTTTGAAGTACTCGAATACACTCCCAGGTATTTAAATAGTATTTGAAAACAC
Source organism: Salmo trutta (assembly GCF_901001165.1). Taxonomy (NCBI): domain Eukaryota; kingdom Metazoa; phylum Chordata; class Actinopteri; order Salmoniformes; family Salmonidae; genus Salmo; species Salmo trutta. The sequence continues at coordinate 1,735,527 of NC_042993.1, read as the reverse complement.
TTTCAAATACAATTTGGTCAACTACTTGGTTTTTACAAATACATTTTCAAATAAAAGTATTTGTTTTAGGTTGTGTATTTGGAAATACCAAAATACACAGAAAAAAAATATTTAAATAACACACACTCAAATTCACATTTGAAATGAAGTCTGAGTCATATGCAAAAAACCCATGACTTTGTACTCAACAGTCTTTAGGATGTTCAGTATGTTCACATGGTCTCTACCTACATAAGAGAGGAACAGAGATATAGTCCATAAATCCATCCATCCTATGTGTCCATCTATAGAAACACAGAATTTCACTACGTAAGAGAGGAACAGAGACAGTCCATAAATCCGTCCATCCATCTATAGAAACACAGATGGTTTCACTACGTAAGAGAGGAACAGAGACATCCATAAATCCGTCCATCCATCTATAGAAACACAGATGGTTTCACTACGTAAGAGGGGAACAGAGACAGTCCATAAATCCATCCATCCATCTATAGAAACACAGATGGTTTCACTACGTAAGAGGGGAACAGAGACAGTCCATAAATCCATCCATCGATAAAAACACAGATGGTTTCACTACGTAAGAGGGGAACAGAGACATCCATAAATCCATCCATCCATCTATAGAAACACAGATGGTTTCACTACGTAAGAGGGGAACAGAGACATCCATAAATCCATCCATCCATCTATAGAAACACAGATGGTTTCACTACGTAAGAGAGGAACAGAGACATCCATAAATCCATCCATCCATCTATAGAAACACAGATGGTTTCACTACGTAAGAGAGGAACAGAGACATCCATAAATCCATCCATCCATCTATAGAAACACAGATGGTTTCACTACGTAAGAGGGGAACAGAGACATCCATAAATCCATCCATCCATCTATAGAAACACAGATGGTTTCACTACGTAAGAGGGGAACAGAGACATCCATAAATCCATCCATCTATAGAAACACAGATGGTTTCACTACGTAGGAGGGGAACAGAGAAGGATAGGAAGCTTACGTAGTGAAAGGTTGCTCTTTTTAGAATAAGCTTCTCTCTCATTCTCCCTCGTCGTTTGGCTCATCATAGGCTAGTTGTTCCACAGACTTTGTCGTTAGATGTGTTTAGTACCAATGGACGAACACTAGATGGCTAAAAAAACACCATCAGCGTCACCAACCATGGAGAGATACAGGGTGAACAGGCTTTTGTTCTAGCCCAGCACTAACAAACACTCATTTAACTCATTCAGGTCTTGAAGAGCATGTATTGACACATCTTAGTCACACACATGCATCCTACATACGCTAGCCCCACCCATCCTACATACGCTAGCCCCACCCATCCTACATACGCTAGCCCCACCCATCCTACATACGCTAGCCCCACCCATCCTCCCCACTGGACTGTATTTTTTGCTGAAACCTGATCCCTTCAGCAACAGAGAATGAAGGCAACACTGCAAAACCCCTGCCTTTAACTAGCTGCGTGGACACACACAATAACCCATTCTGACATGCAGACATACACAGTGTGACGCAGACACGCAGCAGGACGTTACGTACACATGGGGACACACCCGTCTACAGTCCAGTAAGGAAAATAAAAGAATGAGACGTGTGAGCTGAGGGCTGAAGTTATTCTCCACCAATCTGGAACAGAGCTCCATTACAGAGACTCACTGCAGCAGATATTACGGATCCATAACCAGGTAATGTACAACTTAATGTATACCCATATCTCTGGGTGTTAGAGAGGGATACGTGTGGAAATAGTAGTATGATTCAACTTTTACCAGCAGACGTAAGCCACAGAGAGCTGTGTGTGAGTCAGACTCAAGCCCTTCCTGTGTGTGAATACTTTCCTCAGTGCAGACAGCCTGTCAGACTAATATGGCCAGATTAAATGGGCACGTTTAAACAATGGCCTGTTTTGGAACCCTGTTTGATTGTAGATGGGAGGAAGAGAGATCCTGTTCACATTATATATTTAATTTTGATTGAATAACCAATGGGTTGTAGAACAGTTGTAGAAGCTCTGAGTGTTAACGGGGTCAGAGAGTGACAGGGAGCCAGGGATCAGATAGGGACGGCCCCATTCAGTTCCAGTGCATATTTTAATCCAGAGAGGCATCTGTAATAGATTTTAAAAAATAAAAGGGGGGAGGGGCCTACAAGCAACTTCACTCACTGAGCTAGTTGTTTCTCTGCAGCTTCAAGACTTCTAAAGGATGAAGAACCTTAGACTTCTCCTCCTCTCTCGCTCCATCTGCCTGTTGCTGGGCAACCTGGGGGTGAGTGGCTACAGTAATGTCGAACCCTGCCAACGGTCCCGATGCAATAACTGCCATGAAAAGTTCCTATACCGGCATGTGCGTCCAAATACCCCGTTAACAACGGACCGCAACGCGTGGGAGAAGTATCTACGTGAACAAAATGACTGCTCAAGACCCACGCAGTCCTTCCTCCATCCCAAAGACCGGGAGAGGGTGGACGCGGTCTGCTCCAGCTCTGGGGGAAAGATGTACCAGGGGAACCTGTGCATCAGCCAACGCCCGTTCACATTTCTAACAGTGAGGAGCAAGACTGGGACCTGCGGCGTGTCCAGCGTGCAAGAAGAGACCAAGCATTTGATCCTGGCATGTGAGGTGCTGGAGAACAGGTGTGTGCCGGTCCACTTCGAGGGGAACCGCAAGGGGAGCAAGCCCGACAATAACGCTGCAGGATGTGGCAGCACGGAGAAAGGGAAGGGCTCAAGCTTCAGAGTATCAGGAATGTGGCTGGCATCTTTATTGATACTCATGTTTCTCTCACAACTCCTTTTCTGAACAGTTAATGGGGAGGGGGGGGCAGATAGTCAAACAATACATCAAATGGAAGTTTGTTTTAAAGTGTCTGTCCTACACTCTAAAAGAAAAGGTTCCTGGAGTATCCTTTAGGGGTTCTTCAAATTTAAAGTGTGGGTGAACCGCTATGAGTTCTTCAAAGAACCCCTTTTAATGGATCCTCAAAGTACCTTTTGAAGAACCTTTTGGGGTTTATTTTTGACCTACCCCTCTCCCCTATTATTAATAATAGTAATACACATAACAAAAACAACAATAACACAATATTTTATTGTTCTCAGTGTTTATTATGATTTTAGTGGCAAAGCAGAATAAAAAAATCCAAATATGAGGTAAACTCCCAGCAGAGCCCCATGTCCAGTGGAAGTCCAATGGAAGTATATCCTCTGGCGTGTTGACGTTATTGTGTTGATGTTCTCCGTATCCATAGCCAGAATGAGGCGTATTTCTGTCTGTAATAATGCCCTTTTGTGGGGAAAAACTCATTCTGATTGGCTGGGTCTGGCTCCACAGTAGGTGGGCCTATGCCCTCCCTGGCCCACCCATGGCTGCTCCACTGCCCAGTCATGTGAAATCCATAGATTAGGGCCTAATTTATTTATTTCAATTGACAGATTTCCTTAACTAACTGTAACTCAGCAAAATCTTTGAAATCGTTGCATGTTGCGTTTATATTTTTGTTCAGTATACTTCCATATATACTTCCATTCATTGGTGTGTAGCCCAAACTGTTCTGAAGCTACAGACAGAAGTTGGCAGATCGGTGGTACCGACTTGTGCGGGTCGTAAAAAACTGAGAACACCATCATGTTGGTCATCTTTCCATAGAGGGGTCATATTAGTTTGTTGGCCAAACCGTTCGGACGCTACAGACGTTTTTGTGAGAAGAACGATTTTCGCCATGTCTCATGGTCTGACAAACAGTAGCTTGGTCACCTTCCACCGCAGATGCAGAAGGACGCCATTGGCGGATGTGGTGAATTGAGACGCAGCCCATCCAAAAACCTACATATCTCTAGCTCAAAGCTACAATATGTAACTTTTTGGGCAACCCGACCAAATTCACATAGAAATATGAGTTATAGATCTTTCATGAAAGAAAGTCTAAGAAGGGGTAGATCTGTTCTATGTGTGCTATTTTTGCATCTTTTACTTTCAGTTTTGTACACAAGCAATATTTTTGTTATTGAAAAAATATTTCACAGCAGTTTAGGTGGTACTATGATTCTCTACACAATGACTGCTTGTTTTGTCATAAACTGAAATTAGGTGAGCTATTAGAATTTTATCAACCAGGAAATGGCGGAGTGATTCCTTAATAGTACATCTTTAAACAGACGGATTTTGATGGGGATTTTTGTATTATGCTAATTAGATTTCAGCGGGGGGGGGGGGGGGGGGGGGGGGGGGGGGGGCGCGGACATCGACTCTAGGGGGTGTAGACTGGCCAGGTCTGGCCCTGGGCTATAACGTTTCACTCACAACATTTAAAAGACTGCCATGTATTCAGGTCTGGCCCTGGGCTATAATGTTTCACTAACAACATTTAAAAGACTGCCATGTATTCAGGTCTGGCCCTGGGCTATAAAGTTTCACTAACAACATTTAAAAGACTGCCATCTATTCAGGTCTGGCCCTGGGCTATAATGTTTCACTAACAACATTTAAAAGACTGCCATGTATTCAGGTCTGGCCCTGGGCTATAAAGTTTCACTAACAACATTTAAAAGACTGCCATCTATTCAGGTCTGGCCCTGGGCTATAATGTTTCACTAACAACATTTAAAAGACTGCCATGTATTCAGGTCTGGCCCTGGGCTATAAAGTTTCACTAACAACATTTAAAAGACTGCCATCTATTCAGGTCTGACCCTGGGTCTGACCCTGGGCTATGATAGGCTGGGTACCTTGTACTCTGTGTCATATGCCAAAGATGTTTAGCATAAAAAGAGTGGCAAGGAGGGGAATGATAGCTAAACAGACTGGTACCTGTACCAGACTAGGGCTATGACGTTTCACACACAACAGTTAAAAGACTGCCATGTTTTGTTCTCTCACAACATCTATTCTGAACAGTTGAAAGACGGCATTTGTTTTGTCATATGTATGTTATGGACGGTGTTGCCCGTTCCTGTGTGCCAGTCAGGGATCTGTCTATGGCTGTGGGCCCCAGCCTAATGTTGGCGTCAGCATTTCATTACCTTGTACTTCATTTGAAAAAGTGTATTGTACCATGCTGAATATATGCACTATCAATAAAGGTTGATTTTGGTAGAATGTTGAAGAGCAGCATCATCAGCCAGCATCATCAGCCAGCACCATAGGCCTTAACGCAGGGGTTAAACCACATGACCTCATCTGAGAGGTCACACACAAGCAGCACATTCCGAGTTGGCAGGCAAGTGCTTTACTATGAGCATGTAAACATGTAATACACCCCCATCAGCCTACAACATGGATTGGCTTTTGTAGGCCTGCAAAAAAAAAGGACAAAGAAAGAAGATTTTTAGGAACTCAGTCGGGGTCTCAACTTACTGTTGAGTTACAATAATAGAAAACACAAGGTGACATTTCTAAATGTGGTTGTGCATCAGTAGTTTTTCTGTTGTTTTGTCAGTCACTGACATTCACTCAGTTAGCCATGTCTGCTAACATTGTTTAGATTGGTAAGTTAGTCTAGCGTCCAGCTATCTAAACATGTAGTAATCATGGACCGGGGGGCCCTATTGATTATGTTAGTCACTCTCACTTAGATATCATATTAAAAACTGCAAACATTTCTCTTCACCCTATTGCAAAATGTGTAGAATTGAAGGAAATTTGCTGTAAAATTGCAAATGTTTCTCTCCGCCCCATGGCAAAATTAGTAGAATGCATTAAATGTGTTATAAAACTGCCAAATCTTATCTCCACCTTATGGCAAAATGTGTAGAATTGCAGAAAATGTACTCTAAAACTTCCATCACAAGGATAGGAGCGCATAAGGATGCATTGTGAAAGTATTGGAGCAGTGCCATGGTCAGGAAGAACTTCAAAAGTATTGAGATGGAATGTGGGCATTCTTCAGTGTTTCTATAGGGTGGGCAGCATGCACTTTTAGCCTAGTTCTGCTCAATGGGCAATTGAACAGGAATAGAATGTGAAAGAGGAAGTTCATTTGTGGTTTAGACAATTCTCAACTATTGGGCTATTCAGGACTCCACTGTGACCCCTTTCCTTGTTCTATAGGCCACTCAGATCGAGCTTCTCTATCACACATGCACTGTGTGAGGGACGTCTAGAAATAGAGGGCCGTATGTGGAGCTCACCTGGTGAAACTTGTTCTGCATGCACACACAAACACAGACACATGCATGTACACCAGTGGAGGCTGGTGGGAGGAGCTATAGGAGGACGGGCTCATTATAATGGCTGGAATGGAATTAATGGAATGGTATCAAACACATCTAACGTATAAAAACCACACGTTTGACTGTGCTCCATTTATTCCATTCTAGCCATTACAATGAGCCCGTCCTCCTATAGCTCCTCCCACCAGCCTCCACTGACGCGCACACTATGTAATTGAACTCACATAAAGGGCCGGTTCCAGGGAACTCACATACACGGCCGGTTCCAGGGAACTCACATACACGGCCGGTTCCAGGGATAAGCAACATAAACTCACATACACGGCCGGTTCCAGGGATAAGCAACATAAACTCACATACACGGCCGGTTCCAGGGATAAGCAACATAAACTCACATACACGGCCGGTTCCAGGGATAAGCAACATAAACTCACATACACGGCCGGTTCCAGGGATAAGCAACATAAACTCACATACACGGCCGGTTCCAGGGATAAGCAACATAAACTCACATACACGGCCGGCTCCAGGGATAAGCAACATAAACTCACATACACGGACAGTTCCAGGGATAAGCAGTCACTAAGGGCTTTTTCTGGAACTTTTTTTATTTAATTTATTTTACCTTAATTATCTAGGCAGGTCAGTTAAGAACAAATTCTTATTTACAATGATGGCCTACCAAAAGGCAAAAGGCCTCCTGAGGGAATGGGGGCTGGGATTTAAAAAGAAATCTTCAAATAAAATATAGGACAAAACACACATCACGACAAGAGAGACAACACAACACTACATAAACAGAGACGTCACACGACAAAATAGCATGGACGCAACACATGAAAACACAGCATGGTAGCAACACAACATGACAACAACATGGAAGCAACACAACATGGCAGCAGCACAACATTGTAGCAACACAAAACATGGTACAAACATGAGTCCCTGAACTGAGTCAGGGTCTCAACTTAATATTGAGAGTAAGAATAGTAGAATTAATCAGGTGCAATCTCAACATCTGGTTGTGCATCAGCAGTTTTTCCTTTTTATTTTATATCTGACGTCAGTCACTGACAGCAGGTTTCCATCCAATTGGTGACAGATTTTCATGCGAATATTCTAACATCAGCATAAAAACAATCTGCACGTTTTCCCATCAGAGATGTGTTTCTATCAAATTGACTTGTTGCAGATAAAACCCTGTGCGTGATGATGCGTGTACAGAAGCATACATTTTCCGTATAAATTCCCATGTACCGAATATACAGTACCAGTCAAAAGTTTGGACACACCTACTCATTTAAGAGTTTTACTTTATTTTTTACTATTTTCTACATTGTAGAATAATAGTGAAGACATCAATTCCATATGAAATAACATATATGGAATCATGTAGTAACCAAAAAAGTGTTAAACAAATCAAAATATATTTTAGATTTTAGATTCTTCAAAGTAGCCACCCTTTGCCTTGATGACAGCTTTGCACACTCTTGGCATTCTCTCAATCAGCTTCATGAGGAATGCTTTTCAAACAGTCTTGAAGGAGTTCCCACATATGCTGAGCACTTGTTGGCTACTTTTCCTTCACTCTGCGGTCCAACTCATCCCAACACATCTCAATTGGGTTGAGGTCGGGTGATTTTGGAGGCCAGGTCATCTGATGCAGCACTCCATCACTCTCCTTGGTCAAATAGCCCTTACACAGCCTGGAGGTATGTTTTGGGTCATTGTCCTTTTGAAAAACAAATGATAGTCCCCCTAAGCCCAAACCAGATGGGATGACGTATCACTGCAGAATGCTGTGGTAGTGTAATGGAAATTATATGATTAAAGGTTTGACTAAATGATTTCACCCTGAAAATGTATAACCGAGTGATTATAAATCAAATCAAATGTATTTATATAGCCCTTCTTACATCAGCTGATATCTCAAAGTGTTGTACAGAAACCCAGCCTAAAACCCCAAACAGCAAGCAATGCAGGTGTAGAAGCACATAAGGTTAATGTACTAATGTGTGTGCATGGGACAAGCTGAGACTTTAATATGTAGCAATGTAAGTGAGACGTTCAAGGAGAAGTGGAACTATTAACAGACAGCAGACAACTTGTGACCACGGAGGAACTGATAACAGGAAGAGGAGGGGAGGGGAGAAACATTGAGGCTACAGTAGATTAGGTCCCAGGTGCAAGATATGATAAACAATGTATGTGTTGTAGAAAAGTTTGTAAACTGCATTGTCAGTGTTAGAGAAGAGGAGGGGCATTTGTATGACGAAATGTGTAATATAAAAGGCATTGTATGGATTTTAGAGCTCTCGTAAATAAACATCCTGATTATTGTAGGCTGGATCTCAGTCTGTTTCTTTCAACCGGAACCTTACACCTTCTGGTATACAAACTGAGTAGTTAAATTGAAGTTCGGCTTAAGAACATTGATAACTTAATTCCCGTAACAGGAAGCCATGCTGGTTAAGTGTGCCTTGAATTCTAAATAAATCACTGACATTGTTACCAGCAAAGCCCCCCCACACCATCACACCTCCTCCTCCATGCTTCATAGTGGGAACCACACATGTGGAGATCATCCGTTCACCTACTCTGCGTTTCACAAAGACACGGTGGTTGGAACCAAAAATCTCAAATTTGGACACATCAGACCAAAGGACAGATTCCCACCGGTCTATTGTCCATTGCTCGTGTTTCTTGGCCCAAGCAAGTCTCGTATTATCATTGGTGTCCTTTAGCGCTGGTTTCTTTGCAGCAATTCGACCACAAAGGCCTGATTCACACAGTCTCCTCTGAACAGTTGATGTTGAGATGTGTCTGTTACTTGAACTCTGTGAAGCATTTATTTGGGCTGCAATCTGAGGTGCAGTTAACTCTAATGAATGTATCCTCTGCAGCAGAGGTAACTCTGGGTCTTCCTTTCCTGTGGCGGTCCTTATGAGAGCTAGTTTCATCATAGTGCTTGATGGTTTTTGCGACTGCACTTCAAGAAACTTTCAAAGTTCTTGAACTTTTCCTGATTAACTCACCTTCATGTCTTAATAGGGACAGACGTTCCGCTAGCGGAACGCCTCACCAATATCCAATGGTATAGAGTGGCGCGAATTACAAATACCTAAAAAATGCAAAAACTTCAATTTTTCAAACATATGACTATTTCCCACCATTTTAAAGACAAGACTCTCCTTTATCTAACCACATTGTCCGATTTCATTTACATTTACGTCATTTAGCAGACGCTCTTATCTAGAGCGACTTACAAATTGGTGCATTCACCTTAAATTCAAAAAGGCTTTACAACGAAAGCAAAACATTAGATTATGTCAGGAGAGTACCCTGACAAAAATAATCACACACCCATTTTTCAAGCTAGCATATATGTCACAAAAACCAAAACCACAGCTAAATGCAGCACTAACCTTTGATGATCTTCATCAGATGACACTCCTAGGACATTATGTTATACAATACATGCATGTTTTGTTCAATCAAGTTCATATTTATATCAAAAAACAGCTTTTTACATTAGCATGTTTTGTTCAGAACTAGCATACCCACCGAAAACTTCCGGTGAATTTACTAAATTACTCACGATAAACATTGACAAAAAACATAACAATTATTTGAAGAATTATAGATACAGAACTCCTTTATGCAATCGCGGTGTCCGATTTTAAAATAGCTTTTCGGTGAAAGCACATTTTGCAATATTCTGAGTAGATAGCCCGGCCATCATGGCTAGCTATTTTGACACCCACCAAGTTTGGCACTCACCAAACTCAGATTTACTATAAGAAAAATTGGATTACCTTTGGTGTTCTTTGTTAGAATGCACTCCCAGGACTTCTACTTCAACACCCAATGTTGTTTTGGTTCCAAATAATCCATAGTTATATCCAAATACCGCCGTTTTGTTCGTGCGTTCAAGACACTATCTGAAGGGTGACGCGCCGGCGCGTTTCGTGACAAAAAATGTCAAAATATTCCATTACCGTACTTCGAAGCATGTCAAACGCTGTTTAAAATCAATTTTTATGCGATTTTTCCCGTAAAAAAGAGATAATATTCCGACCGGGAAACGTCCTTTCCGTTCAAAGACTCAAAATCTAAAATTGACTCTTCGCGTGTGCCCGTCTCATTGTTCTCAGATCGACCACTTACCAAATGCGCTACTGTTTTTCAGCCATGGGCTGCAAAGTCATCATTCAACGTTCTGGCGCCTACTGGGAGCCTATGGGAGCCTCAGAAAGTGTCACGTTACAGCAGAGATCCTTTGTTTTCAATAAAGAGAGTGTAGAAGGCCAAGAAATGGTCAGAGAGGGCACTTCCTGTACAGAATCTTCTCAGGTTTTTGCCTGCCATATGAGTTCTGTTATACTCACAGACACCATTCAAACAGTTTTAGAAACTTTAGGGTGTTTTCTATCCAAATCAAACAATTATATGCATATTCTAGTTTCTGGGCAGTAGTAATAACCAGATTAAATCGGGTACGTTTTTTATCCGGATGTGAAAATACTGCCCCCTACCCTGGAGAGGTTAAAGTAATGATGGACTATCATTTCGCTTTCCTTATTTGAGCTGTTCTTGCCATAAAATGGGATGGCAGGTATCCTAGTTGTTAGAGCGTTGGGGCCAGTAACCGAAAGGTTGCTGGATTGAATCCCGGAGCTGACAAGGTAAAAAGATCTGTCGTTCTGCCCCTGAATAAGGCAGATAACCCACTGTTCCCTGGTAGGATGTCATTGTAAATAAGAATTAGTTCTTAACTGACTTGCCTAGTTAAATAATGTTTTTTTTTTTTTAAATGGACTTGGTATTTTACCAAATAGGGCTATCTTCTGTATACCACCCCTCACAGCAAAACTGATTGGCTCAAATGCATTAAGAAGGAAAGAAATTACACAAATTAACTTTTAAGAAGGCACACCTGTTAATTGAAATGCATTCCATTCCAACCTCATGAAGCTGGTTGAGAGAATGCCAAGAGTGTGCAACGCTGTCATCAAGGAAAGGGTGGCTATTTGAATCATCTCAAATATAAAATATATTTTGTGTTATTTCGTAGTGTTGACGTCTTCACTACTATTCTACAATGTAGAAAATAATTATAAAAATAAATACAAATCCTGGAATGAGAAGGTATGTGGAAACTTTTGACTGGTACTGTATTTTTTTAAATGGGTTTCCATCGCATTTTTAATACTGATGGTTTTGTAACAAAAATGTTTACGTTATATAGCGAATGTGCCGGTCAGGTCTTCGCACCAGCGCTCTATCGAACAGCTTGCAGATCCAGTGCGGGTATAGCCTACATGATGAGATCATTACAAAAGAGCAAGATTATTTTTGTTTGTCAAATGGCAGCCAATCATGTCACCATAATTAGACCTTCGATATTTATTGGAAAGGAGCATCAAGCTCATTGCGTGCACTTTCACATCCCCGTGAAGTTCATCATCATTTATTTCATCTGTAGCCTAGTTAACTGCATTTCCCGAGTCGTGGTGGGCGGACCACACACCATCACCAGGTGACTCCGAGTTTACTTCGATATGATGTGATATGATATTTGCGCATAAAGTCGTTTCCACCACCGTTTCTCGCATAATTTTGACAACACAAAAAGATCCCACCTTGTCTAGCTTATTGTTTTGTGGACATTTGAAAAGTTTACTGACAAATGTAATGTTTCCATTAGGCCTGTAGTGATTTTTATCTCCTATAAAAAGTTAGGATGTAAACCTGGTTAGTCATTCAATCAGCTATGTCAACACATTTTGGGGATTGGTAGTTATCCTACTCACCTATCTAAACGTTGGCCGACACCAACGGGCATGCAGGACAAGTGCCCAGGGGCTCTTACCTCCAGGTGGCCCCCATGGATTTTGTTAGTCATTCGCACTCAAATATTATATTAACATAAGTCATTACAAAATGTGTAGAATTGCAGGAAATGAGCTTTAAAACTGCAAAAATGTATCGACACCCAATGGCAAATGGGTAGCATTGCAAGAAATTAACTGTAAAACTGAAGAAGAGAAAAAGTAGCTCTGCCAATGGCAACATGAGTAGAATTGCAGTAGCCCTCTGAGTAGCCCTCTGCTGCAAGATCAAATAAAAAATATAATTTATTCATCACTTACACAGTTTACAGCAGGTATAAAAGGTGCAGCGAAATGCTTAGGTGCTCCAGTTGTGTGAGAACGGAGCAGGAAAAAAACACACAAAAACAAGCTTTTATAACATTACCTCCAGCCCAGTTTAGTGGGGCGGGCCATCCTTCCAAAGCTGAGAAACATGGGCTTCTAAGGCTACCTCCAGCCCAGCTTAGTGGGGCGGGCCATCCTTCCAAAGGTGAGTAACATGGGCTTCTAAGGCTACCTCCAGCCCAGCTTAGTGGGGCGGGCCATCCTTCCAAAGGTGAGTAACATGGGCTTCTAAGGCTACCTCCAGCCCAGCTTAGTGGGGTGGGCCATCCTTCCAAAGCTGAGAAACATGGGCTTCTAAGGCTACCTCCAGCCATTGGGACACATGGGACACTACACTACCATGCTGTCACCACTAGGTGGTGTGAGGGCTCCAGTTGTTATTTATGCACCAACACTCTTGAATCTTTCATGAAGCAAAGCACATCACTTTTCACACTTTCATTGCTCTCTATTCTACATCCCTCCTTTTCTCCCTCTCTCTTTTACCCCTCCATTCACCTCTATCCTTCTCTCTCTCTCTCTCTCTCCTTCATGTGACTCCATTGTCTTCAATGGAACAGGAATGTTTCCTTTCTGTTCAAGAAATCAGCTTTCTTTCACTTTTTCCATGACCCTTTGTCCGTTTCCATCCTTTCTTTGTTGGTTCCAGGGTAACTCACCCGGTCATGCACAAATCACAGGACCAAAGTACCGTCAGTCTTAGTTCACAGAGAGAGCATCACACCAAGTAGTCCACTGATGATAAATGCAATGGCGTGAGATTGTCATGAATGTGTGCACTGAATAGTAACATGTGATATCTGTAACAGGTGATATCTGTGAAAACAACCTGCAGAGAGACTTATGGTGTCACACACACACACGCACACAAAACTGGTTATTTGCGTACTGTCACAGTCTCTATCTATTCCGAGTCACAGTGAGGTGAAACGAAACAGTCATTATAGGGTCAGAATCTAGTATAGTCAGAACTCCCATGAGGACTTGCAATGGTCAGAGGTTGACTGTTGAGCACTGGTCATAACACAACCATGACATTAGAGGGCAAAACACACGCACACACACGCATACACACACACACAAGGGGTGGGGCACATACACAAAAAACGCAAAAGCAGGAAACAATCGTTCACTGAGAGAAAAGAGGAAAAGCTATGAGAAGAATAAAATAATGAGTGCAGAGTGAGATGCAATGGAGGAGTTGAGAGATGGAGGAAACAGAGGAGGGTGGAGGGATGAGGGGTGCAGGGAGAAGAGGACGGTGGAGCGATGGAGGGAGAGGAGGAGGGTGGAGGGATGAGGGAGAGGAGGAGGGTGGAGGGGTGCAAGAGAGGAGGAGGGTGGAAAGATGGAGAGAGAGGAGGAGGGTGGGGGATGAGGGAGAGGAGGAGGGTGGAGAGATGAGGGAGAGGAGGAGGGTGGAGGGGTGCAAGAGAGGAGGAGGGTGGAAAGATGGAGAGAGGAGGAGGGTGGGGGATGAGGGAGAGGAGGAGGGTGGAGGGGTGCAGGGAGAGGAGGAGGGTGGAGGGAGAGGAGGAGGGTGGAGGGGTGCAGGGAGAGGAGGAGGGTGGAGGGGTGCAGGGAGATGAGGAGGGTGGAGGGGTGCAGAGAGAGGAGGAGGGTAGAGAGCTGGAGGAAGAAGAGGAGGGTGAAGGTTGAGGTGATAAAAACTGGCCTGCACTTTTATTGAACCTTTTTCTAGTTAAAGAAAAAAATCAAAGTAATGAAAACTGCAGCATGTAAAGGAGGTGAGAGCATGGGAAACAGTGCTTGTTTTTTTCTCAGTTTTCCTCTTCGGCTCACTCTACAGTGAGGGAAAAAAGTATTTGAACCCCTGCTGATTTTGTACGTTTGCCTACTGACAAAGAAATGATCAGTCTATAATTTTAATGGTAGGTTTATTTGAACAGTGAGAGACAGACTAACAACAACAAAAATCCAGAAAAACGCATGTCAAACATTTTATAAATTGATTTGCATTTTAATGAGGGAAATAAGTATTTGACCCCCTCTCAATCAGAAAGATTTCTTTCTCCCAGGTGTCTTTTATACAGGTAACGAGCTGAGATTAGGAGCACACTCTTAAAGGGAGTGCTCCTAATCTCAGTTTGTTACCTGTATAAAAGACACCTGTCCACAGAAGCAATCAATCAATCAGATTCCAAACTCTCCACCATGGCTAAGACCAAAGAGCTCTCTAAGGATGTCAGGGACAAGATTGTAGACCTACACAAGGCTGGAATGGGCTACAAGACCATCGCCAAGCAGCTTGGTGAGAAGGTGACAACAGTTGGTGCGATTATTCGTAAATGGATGAAACACAAAGAACTGTCAATCTCCCTCGGCCTGGGGCTCCATGCAAGATCTCACCTCGTGGAGTTGCAATGATCATGAGAACTGTGAGGAATCAGCCCAGAACTACACGGGAGGATCTTGCCAATGATCTCAAGGCAGCTGGGACCATAGTCACCAAGAAAACAATTGGTAACACACTACGCCGTGAAGGACTGAAATCCTGCAGCGCCCGCAAGGTCCCACTGCTCAAGAATACATATACATGCCCGTCTGAAGTTTGCCAATGAACATCTGAATGATTCAGAGGACAACTGGGTGAAAGTGTTGTGGTCAGATGAGACAAAAATGGAGCTCTTTGGCATCAACTCAACTCGCCGTGTTTGGAGAAGGAGGAATGCTGCCTATGACCCCAAGAACACCATCTCCACCGTCAAACATGGAGGTGGAAACATTATGCTTTGGGGGTGTTTTTCTGCTAAGGGGACAGGACAACTTCACCGCATCAAAGGGACGATGGACGGGGCCATGTACCGTCAAATCTTGGGTGAGAACCTCCTTCCCTCAGCCAGGGCATTGAAAATGGGTCGTGGATGGGTATTCCAGCATGACAATGACCCAAAACACACGGCCAAGGCAACAAAGGAGTGGCTCAAGAAGCACATTAAGGTCCTAGAGTGGCCTAGCCAGTCTCCAGACCTTAATCCCATAGAAAATCTGTGGAGGGAGCTGAAGGTTCGAGTTGCCAAACGTCAGCCTCAAAACCTTAATGACTTGGAGAAGATCTGCAAAGATCAGTGGGACAAAATCCCTCCTGAGATGTGTGCAAACCTGGTGGCCAACTACAAGAAACGTCTGACCTCTGTGATTGCCAACAAGGGTTTTGCCACCAAGTACTAAGTCATGTTTTGCAGAGGGGTCAAATACTTATTTCCCTCATTAAAATGCAAATCATTTTATAACATTTTTGACATGCGTTTTTCCTAATTTTTTTGTTGTTATTCTGTCTCTCACTGTTCAAATAAACCTACCATTAAAATTATAGACTGATCATTTCTTTGTCAGTGGGCAAACGTACAAAATCAGCAGGGGATCAAATACTTTTTTCCCTCACTGTATCTCTCCCCCTGTCACGTCCTGACCAGTATAGGGGTTATTTGTTATTGTAGTTTGGTCAGGACGTGGCAGGGGGTGTTTGTTTTATGTGGTTTGGGCTATGTATTTAGGTAGAGGGGTGTTTGGTTTATGTGGTCCGGGGTTTTGTTAGTCTATGTTCTATGTTAGGTATTTTCGATGTTCTGTCTAGTCTATTGTAGTTCTATGTTTAGTTAATTGGGGTTGGACCTTCAATTGGAGGCAGCTGGTTATCGTTGCCTCTGATTGAAGGTCCTATAATTAGGAGTTTGTTTTCATGGGGTTTTGTGGGAGGTTGTTTGTTGCATAGCTGTGTGTTGCATGCAAGACTGTTTGGCGGTCGTCTTGTTCTGTTCGTATGTGTTCTAATAAAGTTAATATGAGCACTCAACCCGCTGCGCCTTGGTCCATCCACCACGACGACCGTTACACCCCCTTCCCATGTCATTCATTCTGTTCTTCTCTTTCTCTCCAGTGTCTTCTCTATCTCCTCCGCTTCCTCTCATTATATTTCCCTCCTCTTCTCCCTTCATTCTCCCTCCTCCTCTTCTCCCTTCATTCTCCCTCCTCTTCTCTCTTCATTCTCCCTTCTCCTCTTTTCCCTTCATTCTCCCTCTTTCCCTTCATCCGCCCCTCCTCCTCACTGTCTCATTGTTGAGTGCAATGCAATCGAGTGCAATTCAGCTGTAACTTGTACAATGCAATTTATCAATGCCATTGTCAGAGAGCACTTCAGAACTGTCTTTCTTCTATCTGAACTGGCTGACAGGATCGTATGACTGTAGATTAGCAAATAAAAAGAAGACTGGGACCAGGGGGATCAGGAACCAGGGGGGAAGTTGTAGAGTTGAAGTTGCACCAAGACACTGATCTATAGCCAGTTTTGCCAATTTACCCCTACAGATAAGGTTAGGATTTGGGGAGGGTAAGCTGATCCTAGATCTGTCCCAAAGGACAACTTCTACTTCTATCGCTCAATTCACCTCTCCTCCTCTCCCCCCAAATGCCTCTCCCTTCTGCTCTCCCTCTTTTTTTCTCTCCCTCCTGCTCTCCCTCCTACCCCCCTCCTGCTCTCCCTCCTAATCTCCCTCCTACCCCCCACATGCCCCCCCTCCTGCTCACCCTCCTGCCCTCCTCCTGTTCTCCCTCTGTCCAGACTAGCTCATAACAAATGATGGTGATAATTTGAACCACAAAGAGATGGGGGAGGAAATTAGATGGGGGGAGGAAAAGGGGGAATAACGAAAGGATAAAAGCAGTGTGAGTAATGCAGGCATCTGGACCCAACTGGCCACACATCTGGAGCTCAGGTCTCTCTCTCTCTCTTTCACACACACACACACACACACACACACACACACACACACACACACACACACACACACACACACACACACACACACACACACACACACACACACACACACACACACACACACACACACACACACACAATTAATCTATACTAATTGTTATTATAATAATACAGCTGTTCGTGTGTGTGTGTGTGTGTGTGTGTGTGTGTGTGTGTGTGTGTGTGTGTGTGTGTGTGTGTGTGTGTGTGTGTGTGTGTGTGTGTGTGTGTGTGTGTGTGTGTGTGTGTGTGTGTGTGTGTGTGTGTGTGTGTGTGTGATGGTCTGTGAGGAGAGTGGTGTGTGGTTGGGAAGTCCCAGAGAACTGTCTCCAGTATCCTCTATTATTCTCTGACTAATTCATGTAAAATCAGATTCTACCCAGGAGGGAGAATAAACAACAAACAAATGTTTGGTAGAGATAGATTTCAACACACAAACAAACAAACAAACACACGCGCGCGTGCGCACACACACACACACACACACACACAGTATTTCACACAGGGCTGGCCTTGATATACTTTAAGAACATTTTCTCACCTTTTCAATTTATAGAGAAAAAAACATTAATCCCCAACACAAATGTTTGGCAGAGGGAGATTTCTACACACACCATGGTTCAATCATCATCTTTTGTTCAGTGAGGTTGACATTTCATTTTCAGTAGCATAGTCCCTCTCTCTCTTTCATTTTTTTTTATTTAACTAGGCAAGCCAGTTAAGAACAAATTCTTATTTACAATGACGGTGTACACCAGCCAAACCGCTGGACCAATTGAGTGCCAACCAATGGCACTCCCAATCACGCCCAGTTGTGATACAGTCTGCAATCGAACCAGGGTGTCTGTAGTGATACCTCTAGCACTGATATGCAGTGCCTTAGACCGCTGCGCCACTCGGGAGCCCTTTCATACTTTCTTCCTAACTGTCTGTCTTCTATCTGTAGGCTCTCCCCTCTTTCTCTCAGCTCAACTTCACCCCCCTCCCCCGATCTCTCTCTTTTATTCTTGCTCCTTGTGTCGTTAAAACTCTGCCATCCTCTTCTCTAATCAAACCCACATGCTGGGTCAGCCTGCCAGCAACCTTACGAGCTAAAGAGTCACTGTTGCTGTTTGTGTGTGCGCGTGTGTGTGTTTGTGTGTGTGCTGTGTGGGTGAATGAGTTTACTTGTGCTACAGTGGAATAAACCTCAGCTATTAGAAACAAACACAGACATATTTACAAGAAAGTCAGATCTCGTGCTCTCTCTCTCTCTCTCTCTCTCTGTCTTTCTCTTTCTCTTTCTCGCTCTGTCTCTCTCAGAATCGGAATAGAGGGACAACCATTTCTCAGTAGCATTCTCTAAAATTAGAGGCAAGTAATGGGGTTCAGGGTTCAGAGTTCAGTGTGTATATGTGTGTGTGTGGCTCTCAGTAGTTTCCTGTGAGAATTACATTTACATTTTAGTCATTTAGCAGACGCTCTTATCCAGAGCGACTTACAGTAGTGAATGCATACATTTCATACAATGAAGTTCAGGGGTCAAAGGCTATATAGGTCAGGGTCAAGTTCCTCTCTGGTGGGGTTACCGGGGTGACTGGTTTTACTGGGGGTCAACTGGATGATAAAGTGGAGAACGCCACAGATGTGTGACTTTACTGCTGGCTGGCAGTACACATACAGTCACAGACATAGACACACATTCACCACTCAGTCATTCAAGGAGCTTGGGAGGCTGTGAGTAAGGGAGAGCTTCAGAACCACCATAGAACTGATAGAGACTATTCATAACCATACGTCTATATGACCCTGATGACTGTCTACTCTGCATATACATCCTCTGCTGGAATGTAAATAGAAGTCAGTATGAGCCAAGTCCATTCTAACCATTCTATTAGGGTGGAGTAGAACCCTGTGTCATTTGACTGAGGGGGAACCAGGAAGTGATACCAGGGAGAAGAGGAAGTCACAGTGGAGATAGGGGATGGTAATCCGTTAGAGTACTGGGGGAGAGTGTTGACACAAGACTGAGCCTGATTTGAATGAGAGAGGGAGACAGGAGGAGAGAGGGAGGGAGGGAAGGAAAACAGTAAAGGAGGAGATGGTGGAAATGAAAGGATAAGAGAGGGATTTTGAGTTATAATGACAAAGAGGGGAGAAAAGGGTCCCAATAAAAAGAGGAGGTGATGAGGGAGGGAGGGAGGGAGGGAGGGAGGGAGGGAGAACCAGAGATGCTGGGGTCAAGACTGAGAAATATCAGTCAGTCGGTTGTACCTATAGGGCCCTGAGTTGTTCCTGACTATGTGACCTGACCTGGAAAAAGCGACCTGGAAAGACCCTATAGTTATAAGGCCTCTTTGGCAACGTCGTTCTGAACAGGTAAAAGGCACCGATTGTTATGGCATGAATGTTGGTGAATGTTAGGTGTGTGTGTCTGGCTGGTTCAGCTTGGGGTTGTATGAGTTGACAGATTGGAGATATCACTTACCAATACTGTTCTTGGCAAGATAAAGAGGAGCGAGAAGAAAGGAGAGAACACTGTGAAGGGGCAGGGAGGGAGGGAGGGCGGGAGGGAGGGAGGGAGGGAGGGAGGGAGGGAGGGAGGGGAGAGAGAGCGAAAAATGAGCAGAAATTTGACAATGAGGCGGAAAATATTTCCGTACCCCTCAGAAGAATCAGAGGAGTCTCCTTTTACATCTGTCACCATCCCTCTGTTTACCAGTCTCTCTTTATTCCTCTCTAGTACCTGTCCATCTCTGTCTTCTTCCTTCCATACGTCTCTCTTTCACTCCATCTCTGTTACTCTCTGTTTGCCTTTGATCTCTCATTCTTTCTCTCTCTCTGCTGACTCAACCTCCTTCGCTTTTCTACAGGTGAACAATGAGCTAACAAATGACCTGCTCTCTGGTCCCTGACTCTCTCTCTCTTCTCCCTTTCACTCCTCTTCTCCTCTCCACTTCTGTCTTCCCCCTCTCCCTCTCCCTCACTCTCCTCAAAATGCTTGAGGAATGTGTCACACCAGCACAAAAGAATAAAAGCAAGAGAAACGGAGGGAGAAAGTTTGTGAGGTAAAGGAGAAGCAGAGGAGGGAGAGAAGGAGAAAGAATAAGAGAAAGGTTGAGAGGACGATTGCATGGTTGAGTGCAGATGAATGCTGAGGGCTGCTTTGTCATCAGGTGCAGACGTGCCACATCCCCCACACACACATTCACAACGCTGTATCAACCCCTCGTTCCACTGCTGGGATAACGTTTCCCTTCACACTGATCTAAGATCAGTTTCACCCCCCCTATTTCTAAAGGTTAGGATTGTGGATGTAAGATGAATAGCTGATCCTATCTGTGCCATGTGTTGGTTAAACTGCAGGGGGTTGTGGGCTTGATTCATGCACTCTGTAGGCTAACTAGGTCACTAAGGATAATATCACACTGGCCAAATTATCTGCATAAATATACAGCACAATACCAGCCACATCCCTCACAGCTTATTATATATGACCATGACAATGTTGTGGTCTGAATTCATATGACCACCAAGAATAATAGTTGCAATAAGGCTCTGCATTCAAATTATTGCAAGTATTCTTCTTGAGATTAAAATGCTACTACCATGCTTGACATTTATTATAAACTTAATTTTGATAATAATGTGGTTTTCTGTTTTAATCGTGGATAATGTATGTCACCCAAAGAGTTAATAGGTGCAGCGCACCGCAACGAGCAAAACCTGAAAGAGTTATGAGTGACATGGAGAAAGAGAGAAGAAGAAAGGACAAACGGAGAGATAGATGTATGGATAGATTAGAGAACTGATAAGAGTGGCTAATGACTCGTGTCTGCTGTTGGACAAGAGGAGGAACTTGTGTGGACATGCTGCAGTGTCTGTGTGTCTGTGTGTGTGTGTGTGTGTGTGTGTGTGCTTCTGCGTGTGTGTCTGCGTGTGCGTGTGTCGGGGGCGGCGGATGATGCATGTGGTCGCGTAGTGAGTCCAATATCACTCATCTCCAGCCATCATTGCCAATAGCTGAAACACAAGCAGCGCGCTTTGTTCACTTCAAACAAAACAACTCTCTATTCGAGGTGTTGGGTTGCGTTCCTTGGACAAGCGGCCTCTGCGTAAAAAGTGTATAACATTACCATATAGTTATATAAACGTACATGTGCAGGTTAGATTACAACTCGGCGGTGATGGTAAAGTATTCCCTGTGCGTTTAGCCAACGTGTCTGTATCAGACGGATGTGGACATGTGTGAGGTGGTGTCTGTGGGGCTCTAAGTGCGTGTGTGGTTTCCGGGGAGTGCCCCCCCGGTCGCCACGGTTACCCTGGAGTTAATCCAGCGTGCAGTGTAGTGGATGGGATCATCCATCAACAGTCAATAGTTAACGTCCCCTTTGTCCTGCAGTCATCCATCATACAGTGTCTTTATTAGGACCCTCGGTCCGACCCCGCGGCCCCCCGGCCCAGCCCGAGCCCCCCGGCCCAGCCCGAGCCCCCTCCCTCACTCTTCTCCTCCCTCTCACCCCTTTCTTCCAACCGAACAGCAGGGGGCTGCACCAAAGGCACTGAGAGGCTACCGCTCCCTGCCCTTCTCTCCACCTCTCCAACTCCTGCTCTCCCAATTCAAAGGGATTTATTGGCATGGGAAACATATGTTTACATTGCCAAAGCAAGTGAAATAGACAATAAACAAAAGTGAAATAAATAATTTAAAAAATGAACAGTAAATATTACACTCACAAAAGTTCCAAAGGAATAGAGACATTTCAAATGTCATATTATATCTATATACAGTGTTGTCACGATGTGCAAATAGTACAAAAGGGAAAATAAATCAACATAAATATGGGTTGTATTTACAATGTTCTTCACTGGTTGACCTTTTCTTGTGGCAACAGGTCACAGATCTTGCTGCTGTGATGGCACACTGTGCTATTTCACCCAGTAGGGAGTTTATCAAATTGGATTTGTTTTGGAATTCTTTGTGTATCTGTGTAATCTGAGGGAAATATGTGTCTCTAATATGGTCATACATTTGGCAGGAGGTTAGGAAGTGCAGCTCAGTTTCCTCCTCATTTTGTGGGCAGTGTGCACATAGCCTGTTTTTTTTAGAGCCAGGTCTGCCTATGGCGGCCTTTCTCAATAGCAAGGCTATGCTCACTGAGTCTGTACATAGTCAAAGATTTTCTTAAATTTGTGTCAGTCACGGTGGTCAGGTATTCTGCCCTCTGTTTAGGGCCAAATAGCATTCGATTTGCTCTGTTTTTTTGTTAATTCTTTCCAATGTGTCAAGTAATTATATTTTTGTTTTCTCGTGATTTGGTTGGGTCTAATTGTGTTGCTGTCTTGGGGCTCTGTGGGGTCTGTTTGTGTTTGTCTGTCTCAATTCAATTCAAAGGGCTTTATTGGCATGGGAAACATAGGAAACACCTCTCATGTCTCTTGCTCTCTCGTGAGTTCAGTATGTTTCTGCACGCGAAGTCAAACTTATTGACGCAGTCCGGTTAAATATATAGCCCGCTGGTCGAGGCCGGGGGCTGTATCCCGTTACCGCCTCTTTTATGACACATCGCTGCGGCGCTGGGGGAAGAGGGTAGAGAAAAGAGAGAGGGAGTGAAGAAGAATGGACAAGGGCGGTGAGGTGAACTTGTGGGAAATATTCTCAACATTCCATCCAATCGCTAGCCCTCGATCATGTCCAAGAATTGAAGCACCAAGTGTCTCTCTATCTCCCCTACATCAACACACGGACTGGTACCTGACTTCCTTGACACTCAACACTGCATCCATGCCAACGATAAATTGGCTAAATCCGAAACTGGCACTCAGAACAGTTTTTCCGGTTTCAATTACAACACAATGGCTTCAACCACGAACCACATGTCTGACAAACACCACAAATTACATCATATATTGCACCTCATAAAATAATATTTCCATGAGGTTTTGCCCTTGTGCGCGTGCGTCTAGGGCGCGGTCAATCCATTGGCACATTAAAGGTGCGCGGGGATAAAGAGGCGTGGCAAGTGGCTCAGCTGGGAGGTCCTAGAACGCACATGTTCTCTCCGGGCGTGGTCGTGGCGGGGCTTAGGAACCATAGACGATTCCCGTTGGCTCCTGGACATGACAGACGTGGGTCGGGCGTGTCTGAAGTGTGAAAGTGGGCATGTTATCAGCGGTCAAAGGAAGTGTCTAGTTTTCCATTCCATCCATTCATAGCGCAACCGCTCATAACGTGCACTGACGCATAGACGAGATAGGGATCAGCGAGAGAGAGACAGAGAGAGAGAGACAGAGAGAGAGGCAGAGAGAGAGACAGAGAGAGAGAGAGGGTTGGATTAGGGCACTGACAGCCACCTCAGTCAAACAGTTGAGAGACACACGGTCACAACCTGCTGAGGGGGCAAAACTAACGGGGCCGGATAGTCTAAATCCAATCCTGATCACCTCTTAACCGGTTAGGGAGAGAGGACCACCTCGAGACCCCGCATTGATTGAAAAGAGGGCAGAGTTGGAGAGTAAAACAATCCGTTTTGAAAAAGAAGTCAAACTGATCTATCCAGCCACCCTATACTCTGAACCATGGAGCGCAAAATCCCTGACTTCGCTGGTACCTGGAAGATGAAGAGCTCAGAGAACTTCGAGGAGCTTCTCAAAGCGCTGGGTGAGTGATGATAATGATGATGATGGTGGCGATGAAGGGGATGGTGGTAAATATTTGTGGTACATATATCACTAACTTTATTATAGCCTATTATTATAGCAGTTATTGAACTATTACTGATTGAATATAGCTATCTGAACACACTAATACATTGTAGGTCAGATACGTCCCCCCTCCCCCACCCACACACACACACACACACACACACACACAATGGTTCATGCATGCACTTATTAATCAGACATGTGGTGCACTCTGTGCGTTGCGTGAGTGGGGGGTCTTTGTAATTCTGGCGAACCCAAAACTCAATGCTTGGCCCCCTCCCTCACTGCCCCACTTCCCCAGCCAGCCTCCCCTCCCCCCTCGCCTCACTCCGCCAGACAATGGAGACAAACGGCGGCACCTCTGTCCGTGTCACCGCGCGGAGAAAAATAACATCACATCGTGCAAGTGTCTGTGTGGGATCGGAAGAAACAGACGCTTCAAAGAGAAGAGTCCGTTATGACGTGACAGCGCAGGCCATTTGGGATATTATCAGCCCGCATGCCGACCTTAAAACCTCTCTGGCGCACAGCCACTTGAATCCAGTGGCGCGATTTTTGAAACGTTTGAAATACTATTACTTCAATTTCTCAAACATATGACTATTTTACAGCTATATAAAGACAAGACTCTCGTTAATCTAACCACACTGTCCGATTTCAAAAAGGCTTTACAACGAAAGCAAAACATTAGATTATGTCAGGAGAGTGCCCAGCCAGAAATAATCAGACACCCATTTTTCAAGCTAGCATATAATGTCACAAAAACCCAAACCACAGCTAAATGCAGCACTAACCTTTTATGATTTTCATCAGATGACACACCTAGGACATTATGTTATACAATACATGCATGTCTGTTCAATCAAGTTCATATTTATATCAAAAACCAGCTTTTTACATTAGCATGTGACGTTCAGAAAAAGCATACCCCGCAAACTTCCGGGGAATTTACTAACAATTTGCTAAATTACTCACGATAAACGTTCACAAAAAGCATAACAATTATTTTAAGAATTATAGATACATTACTCCTCTATGCACTCGATATGTCCGATTTTAAAATAGCTTTTCGGATGAAGCACATTTTGCAATATTCTAAGTACATAGCCCAGCCATCACGGGCTAGCTATTTAGACACCCGGCAAGATTAGCCTTCACCAAAATCATATTTCCTATACGAAAAATGGTCTTACCTTTCCTGTTCTTCGTCAGAATGCACTCCCAGGACTTCTACTTCAATAACAAATGTAGGTTTGGTCCCAAATAATCCATCGTTATGTTCCATCAGCGACGTTTTGTTCGTGCGTTCTAGACACTATCCCAATGGTAAATCACGGTCACGAGCATGGCGCAGAACGTGACAAAAAATTTCTAAATATTTAATTACCGTACTTCGAAGCATGTCAACCGCTGTTTAAAATCAATTTTTATGCCATTTATCTCGTAGAAAAGCGATAATATTCCGACCGGGAATCTGCAATAAGCTAAACAGCCGAATGAAAATACTCCACGGGGTCGAATCGCGCACGCGATCATTCCATTGTCACCTAATGGGACACTTGGAAAAGGAGATAATGTGTTTCAGCCTGAGGCTGCCTCGTCATCGTTTAGGTTTTTCCCGGTTTCTGAGAGCCTATTGGAGCCCTAGGAATTGTCACGTTACAGCTAAGATCCTTACTCTTCAATAAACAGAGGCAAGAAGAACGACTCCTTGTCAGACAGGCCACTTCCTGCATGAAACCTTCTCAGATTTTTGCCTGCCATAGGAGTTCTGTTATACTCACAGACACCATTCAAACAGTTTTAGAAACTTTAGGGTGTTTTCTATCCAAACCTGAACAATAATATGCATATTCTAGCTTCTGAGTTGGTGTAGGAGGCAGTTAAAAATGGGCACATATTTTTTCCAAAATTCTCAATACTGCCCCTAGCCCCAACAGGTTTTAAGAGCTGTTTCACTGTCATTTCATTCTCAATCTTAAAGGCCTCTCTCCACACCTGCAGCAGTTTGCATGGAATAAAAAGACAACGCCTGTTCATTTATCTGGTAGGGTGTGTGAGTGTGTCTGTCAGTGGTTGCCAATTTTCGTATTTTTACTAAAATACAAGGGCATACCAGGAATACATGTATATCAACACATAAGCACATAAGGGAGGGAGGATCGAGAGAGAGACGCCTGTGTTCGTGTGCAAAAGTGCAATATGTGTCTGTGTTATGAACTAGTTCTAAATGCCACCATTGTTCCTGCCGGAATAACCGGAGTCAGTGGCGTGTCACCGGCCGGGCGCGCGCATTCCAATTTCCTGGTTTGACTGACGCACCAATTAACATAAATCTGCTCTCTGTCTTTACCCATCATTACCCACGCGAGGGGTGTGTGTGAGGGGTAGCGTGCTGGGAGATAGAGAAGGGGGTGAGGTGGGGGCCAGAGGATAGAAAGAGGAAAAAGGGTCAAACAAAAGAAGAAAGAAAAGAGAGAGAGATGATGAAATGAACCTGACAGAGAGATAGGCCAGGGAGATGGGGTGTGTGTGTGTGTGTGTGTGTGTGTGTGTGTGTGTGTGTGTGTGTGTGTGTGTGTGTGTGTGTGTGTGTGTGTGTGTGTGTGTGTGTGAAGGGAGGAGAAGGGGAGCTGTACCCATAAAAGGGAGGGACTGTATGTGAGGAAAGTAACTCACAGACAGAGAGGAGGAGAGGACAGACTGACTGGGTCTAGTGCTTTACCTGGCCTTACACACACACACACACACACACACACACACACACACACACACACACACACACAGGTGCAGGACATTCACAGACGCAGACGTGCACACAGACCTACTGGCATGGTGAGGAGCAGAAATATTTGGCCAGACTCCCTAGAGAGAACAGAGGCAACT